>NC_057802.1:504371630-504644085 GCF_018294505.1 Triticum aestivum
AGATCCCGCTGTTGGTTATTGACCGGAGAGGCATCTCGGTCATGTCTGCATGTCTCCCGAACCCGTAGGGTCTACACACTTAAGGTCCGGTGACGCTAGGGTTGTAGAGATATATGTATGCGGAAACCCGAAAGTTGTTCGGAGTCCCGGATGAGATCCCGGACGTCACGAGAGGTTCCGGAATGGTCCGGAGGTGAAGAATTATATATAGGAAGTCAAGTTTCGGCCACCGGGAAAGTTTCGGGGGTTACCGGTATTGTACCGGGACCACCGGAAGGGTCCCGGGGGTCCACCGGGTGGGGCCACCTATCCCGGAGGGCCCCGTGGGCTGAAATTGGAAGGGAACCAGCCCTTAGTGGGCTGGGGCGCCCCCCTTGGGCCTCCCCCCATGCGCCTAGGGTTGGGAACCCTAGGGGGGAGCTTCCCCCTTGCCTTGGGGGGCAAGGCAACCCCTTCCCCCTTTGGCCGCCGCCCCCCCCCCCCTTGGAGATCCCATCTCCCAGGGCTGGTGCACCCCCCAGGGGCCTATATAAAGGGGGGGAGGGAGGGCAGCAACACAACAGCCTTGGGCGCCTCCCTCCTCCCCTGCAACACCTCTCTCTCTCCCGCAGAAGCTCGGCGAAGCCCTGCCGGAGAACCGCTACATCCACCACCACGCCGTCGTGCTGCTGGATCTCCATCAACCTCTCCTTCCCCCTTGCTGGATCAAGAAGGAGGAGACGTCGCTGCACCGTACGTGTGTGAACGCGGAGGTGCCGTCCGTTCGGCACTCGGTCATCGGTGATTTGGATCACGGCGAGTACGACTCCGTCATCCACGTTCATTGGAACGCTTCCGCTCACGATCTACAAGGGTATGTAGATGCACTCCTTTCCCCTCGTTGCTAGTAGACTCCATAGATGCATCTTGGTGAGCGTAGGAAAATTTTAAATTATGCTACGATTCCCAACATTTTTTTCTCATATGTACCTTTTCTTCGCCATTATATGCATCGTTATGACTTAAGTTTTGGCCAAGCTGGGTTGCCTGGCTCCTGTGCTTATGCCCTACGTTCCCATTTGTTCGGCTAGGGCATAAAGGGAGCACCTCTGCAATTTTTACTGCCGGGTCATCTGGATGTGTACCTCAGACTGGGTGAAGCCGAAAGCTAGTGTTCTTAAGGGAATATTCGGTCGGCGGACTAAAGACGTTTTCACACTCACTACACTATGAACCCCCAGATGTCACGTATACTGCGATTGTTTCAATCACATTTCGGACATGCATATTCACGCATGTTCACCCAGGGAAAGGAACCCTTAACGGAACTATTCTCTCTGGAAGATGTTTCTTACAATTACAATGTAATATAACATAGCTAGCCGGATACAACTCGTCTGTTCAAGAATATGACCCCTATGCCTGGTTTCCACACATACCCCGGTCTATCTTGCCACTCGGGTATTCGGAAACACTCCGTACCTTCGGGTACAGAGGTCGAAGCGAAAAGGTCTGCCATGACGATCGTTTTACAAATCTGGCTAGGGAAAAATATGTCAAGGAAAGTACATAGTCATTGGGACTCAAAAATTTCCTCCTCTATGCCATCTAACAGGCTGTCTAACTTACAATCTTGTTGGGAATATTTTGCGGCTACTTTTACCTGGTCATATACCAAACGAACGGAAATTTACTTTCCGTCCGACCCTTGAGGTCCAACCCGGGCCATATGATTTGGATCAAGCTTGGTGTACCGTGTCTTCACCATGGCCCAGGCCTCTCGCACACCTTCTCGGCAGGCTGATATCTTCCATAATTGAATACGCCGCCGAGCTCCTTTGAATAGCTCCACGAGCTCCGCCATACTTCCTGGAGGGGAGGCGGATGGCCATAAAGCCTTGGCAACACTCCGCATTGCTTGCCGAACTTGCTCGTGCCTTTGGGAAAGCTCTTGTAGCAGGTCGCCTTGAGATCCGAACATTTCCTCTTTGGGACGGCCAGTCAGCATACCTGCAGACATAAATCTGTCAGTTCTTTTCCTCGCCGAATTACACAGAGGTAAACTCGAAAGCATACTGAATATGCCGCCTCGTAACCTCTTATTTTCCTTCACGGAATCAGCTAGCTAGGCTCAAATATCTTTCAGTTCTTCGCCCAGCAGGGTGTTGGAATCCCGCAGCTTGTTTTTATCCTCCTTGGCCCATTTTAGCACACGTTCGCCCGCGGCCAGTAGTCTTTTGGCTTCTTGTTCACCCGCTTGCGCGACTTTCAGCTCTTCCATCAGTTGCTGGTATATGATTATATTTTCTCGATGGAGGGGAACATTACCAGGCGATGCCTTGGATTTCTTTAGTTCAGCGGTTGCAGCAGTTAGCTGGGTCCGACAATTTTCTAGTTCTTGAGACAACAGGTTGTTCTTCTCCATAAGCACCTGGTTATACAACGATCCTTAAATCAGTTGTATCAACTGCTTCAAGTCTCGGGGGCTACTGGTATATAATTATCAGATTTGTACAAATATGTACTTACCCATATCTTTCAAATGCTGGCCTGTGGCTCTAGTAAGCCCGTCTCGAGCAGCTCGGATGTATGCATTAGCCGAGCTGAAGGCATTGAATGCCTCCTTCGTAAAGCTAGGGTCGCGAAGAGTGGCCCGCCGGCGTCGATGATTCATGCCGCTTTCCACTTCAGAGTTTGTGACAGATACATCATCTGACTCCTCTGCCGAAGGACAATCCGGCGTTGCTCCCGTATCAGCCCTTGCCTTTAAAGCAGGGTCGGGAACCTGACTTGCAGAGGTGCGACCGGCAAGATCCCCGGACATAGTCCGGCAAACGCTTTTCCTGATAAGACACAGCGGATAATGTCACAGTTTGATGTGACTACCAGGGGGCATGATCAAAAACCATACCTCTTTGTTGAAGGCTCTGCCGTGTTGACGTTCGCTTTCCTCTTTGAAGATTTGCTAGTGCGAGTGCTGCTCTCTTAGGAGACACCTCTGGCGCACGTTGAGGCATCAGGCGCCTCCCCTTTGGAGCACGAAATAGTGCGGTGAGTGAGGCATAATGAGGAAGCTCTTTCGAAGAAGGTGTCTCTTGATCACTTACATGCGAGGCAGGGAGGAGGCCGGGATAGTCGGCGATGATGACCACTTCCGTGTTGTCATAGCTCATCTGGTAGAACACTCCATCCTCAAGCTCCACAAATATGTCCGGATCCTCTTCGAATCCGGGGTCAAGGTCCCGGTTGTGATCCTCTGGCTATGGGGTGGGGCTATGGATCCCCTTGGTAACCTTCCGCCATTCCTGTTACAAATGGATGAGTTAAATTCCATTAAAGGTGTCTCAGGGAGAGGATTGCGTAAAGTGGTGGGATTAGAACTCACCCAGCTAGGAGGATTGTACATGGAAAATCCATCTCGACGTTTAATACGAGTGAACTCCTCTTTCTCCCCTTTGTACAGTTCGGCCAATATTTTGGCCAAAGCAGCGGGGGTGTCCGGACCCTTCCGACCGCAGCGGGAGGCGTCATCTTCCCCATTATAGTGCCACATCGGAAGCCCTCTGTATTGGAGTGGCTGAACCCCCCGCACTATGGAAGTCGCCATTACCTCGACTATTGATAATCCGGACTGGGCGAGCGTCTTTATCTTGCCCATCAATTGACGGACTTCCGCGTTGTCTTCCTCCTCGAGGCTCCGAGGGCGCCAGCTGTGGCGTTTCTTCAACGGAGAGCTTGAAAATTCGGGCAGACCCATTCGGACTGGGTCAGGAAGGGTGACGTCCTCAATATAGAACCACTCAGAAAGCCACTCTTCGGACGCCTTCTTTGGCGTGCCGGACAGGTATCCAGTCCCAGCTATGCGCCATACCTCGGCTCGCCCACTTCGAATATTGATCCCTCTTGGTTACGAGGGACGAGGCAGAATAGTTTCCTCCATAGTTCAAAATGGGCCTCACAGCCCAGGAATAGCTCACAAAGAGCAACGTAACCCGCGATATGTAGGATGGAGGCAGGAGTGAAATTGTGTAGTTGGAGGCCATAATACTCCAGAAGTCCTCGGAGGAACGGATGGATTGGGAATCCGACGCCTCTTAGCAAGTAGGGAACGAAACACACTCGTTCCCCCTGGATGGATTGGGGAAATTCTCAGCCTGAGCCCCGCCGTTGAAGGAAGTCAATCCTGCTCGAACGGGGACTAGATCCGCGGGGGGAAGAAATCCCTGTGTTTGCAGCTTCACTAGCTGACTGTGGGATACGGAACATCTCTCCCAATCGCCTTTTTCGGAGCCGTGGGGACGGGGGGAAGAACTGGGAGCGCTAGCCATGTTGGAGTGGTTCCTCCTAGCAAGCTCTGAGGATTTTCTCCGTGGTGTGGAATGGATCTGAGATCCAATCCCTTTAAATAGACGCTTTTCTTACATGGCCGGGGTGTTATGTGCAAAAAATACCCTGACCTCTCGTATTCGCTCGACACGTGGAAGCTGAAGCCATGGGTGCATAGAAGCCGATGGGTACGACATAAATACAAGGCCAAATACAGCTATTTTGAAGTCATCGGAGGAGGAACCCGCCTTGCAATGCCGAAGACAATCTGCGCGCCAGACACATCGTCATTGAAAGCCTGGTTCGGGGGCTACTGAGGGAGTCCTGGATTAAGGGGTCCTCGGGCGTCTGGCCTGTTGGACATGGGCCGGACTGATGGGCTGTGAAGATACAACACCGAAGACTCTCACCCGTGTACGGATGGGACTCTCCTTGGCGTGGAAGGCAAGCTTGGCGTCCGGATATGAAGATTCCTTTCTTTGTAACCGACTTTGTACAGCCCTAGTCCTCTCCGGTGTATATATAAACCGGAGAGGGTTTAGTCCATAGGGACGATCATAATCATACAGGCTAGACTTCTAGGATTTTAGCCGTTATGATCTTGTGGTAGATCAACTCTTGTAATAATACTCATATTCATCAAGATCAATCAAGCAGGAAGTAGGGTATTACCTCCATAGAGAGGGCCCGAACCTGGGTAAACATCGTGTCCCCTATCTCCTGTTACCATCGACCTTAGACGCACAGTTCGGGACCCCTACCCGAGATCCGCCGGTTTTGATACCGACACCGCGTCCCCCCCCTGGGAGTCTGAATTGGACAAGGAGGGGGGCGGCGCCCCCTCTTTCCCTCCCTCTCTCCCTCTCCTTCCTTCCCCCTTCCTCCTCCTAGTTGGACTAGGAAAGGGGGAGTCCTACTCCTACTAGGAGGAGGACTCCTCCCCTCCTTGGCGCGCCCCAAGGGCCGGCCAGCCTCCCCCCTTGCTCCTTTATATGCGGGGGCTGGGGGCATGCTACCTCTTGAGCACTGCGTTGGTTTTCCCTTGAAGAGAAAAGGGTGATGCAGCAAAGTAGCGTAAGTATTTCCCTTAGTTTTTTAGAACCAAGGTATCAATCCAGTAGGAGGCCACGCACGAGTCCCTCGCACCTACACAAACAAATAAATCCTCGCAACCAACGCAATAAAGGGGTTGTCAATCCCTTCACGGTCACTTACGAGAGTGAGATCTGATAGATATGATAAGATAATATTTTTGGTATTTTTATGATAAAGATGCAAAGTAAAATAAAAGGCAATAAAAATAACTAAGTGTTGGAAGATTAATATGATCGGGGGCCATAGGTTTCACTAGTGGCTTCTCTCAAGAGCATAAGTATTTACGGTGGGTGAACAAATTACTGTTGAGCAATTAACAAAATTGAGCATAGTTATGAGAATATCTAGGTATGATCATGTATATAGGCATCACGTCCAAGACAAGTAGACCGACTCCTGCCTACATCTACTACTATTACTCCACACATCGACCGCTATCTAGCATGCATCTAGAGTATTAAGTTCATAAGAACAGAGTAACGCTTTAAGCAAGATGACATGATGTAGAGGGATAAACTCATGCAATATGATATAAACCCCATCTTGTTATCCTCGATGGCAACAATACAATACGTGCCTTGCTGCCCCTACTGTCACTGGGAAAGGACACCGCAAGATTGAACCCAAAGCTAAGCACTTCTCCCATTGCAAGAAAGATCAATCTAGTAGGCCAAACCAAACTGATAATTCGAAGAGACTTGCAAAGATAACCAATCATACATAAAAGAATTCAGAGAAGAATCAAATATTGTTCATAGATAAACTTGATCATAAACCCACAATTCATCGGTCTCAACAAACACACCGCAAAAGAAGATTACATCGAATAGATCTCCACGAGAGAGGGGGAGAACATTGTATTGAGATCCAAAAAGAGAGAAGAAGCCATCTAGCTAATAACTATGGACCCGAAGGTCTGAAGTAAACTACTCACACCGTATCTGGTAGTTTGGGGGTACGTAGGTATATATAGGAGGAAGAAGTACGTCGGTGGAGCAACATGGGCCCCACGAGGGTGGAGGGCGCGCCCTGGGGGGTAGGCGCGCCCCCCTACCTCGTGCCTTCCTGATTGCTTTCTTGACGTAGGGTCCAAGTCCTCTGGATCACGTTCGTTCCGAAAATCACGTTCCCGAAGGTTTCATTCCGTTTGGACTCCGTTTGATATTCTTTTTCTGCAAAACTCTGAAATAGGAAAAAAAACAGCAATTCTGGGCTGGGCCTCCGGTTAATAGGTTAGTCCCAAAAAATAATATAAAAGTGTATAATAAAGCCCAATAATGTCCAAAACAGAATATAATATAGCATGGAACAATCAAAAATTATAGATACGTTGGAGACGTATCAGGGCACCCTAGGACACACAAGTTGATCATTGATCTTTTAGCCGTGTGCGGTGCCCCCCACCACCATAATCCACCCCGGTCATATCGTCGTAGTGCTTAGGCAAAGCCCTGCACCGATAGCTTCATCATCACCATCATCACGCCGTCATGCTGACGAAGCTCTCCCTCGACACTCTGCTGGATCGTGAGTTCGTGGGACGTCACCGAGCCGAACGTGTGCAGATCGTGGAGGTGCCGTACTTTCGGTACTAGGATCGGTCGATCGTGAAGACGTACGACTACATTGGATTTACCTTGGGGTACTTCTGGGGCATCCCCAAGGTTTGGCTTTTTGGTGTCCTTGGATTTACCTTGGGGTGCCTTGGGCATCCTCAAGCTTAGGCTCTTGCCACTCCTTGTTCCATACTCCATCAAATCTTTACCCAAAACTTGAAAACTTCACAACACAAAACTTAACAGAAAATCTCGTGAGCTCCGTTAGCAAAAGAAAACAAAACACCACTTCAAGGTATTGTATTGAACTCATTCTTTATTTATATTGGTGTTAAACCTACTGTATTCCAACTTCTCTATGGTTTATAAACTATTTTACTAGCCATAGATTCATCAAAATAAGCAAACAACACACGAAAACAGAATCTGTCAAAAACAGAACAGTCTGTAGTAATCTGTAACTAACGCAAACTTCTGTAACTCCAAAAATTCTACCAAAATAGGACGACCTAGATAATTTGTTTATTGATCTACTTCAATTGGAATCAGTATTTTATAATGTTCTGGTGATTTTTAACAATTGTTTTCGTGAACAGAAAGTTTCTAGAATTTTCAGCAAGATCAAATAACTATCATCCAAGAAGATCCTATAGGTTTAACTTGGCACAAACACTAATTAAAACATAAAAACAAATCTAACCAGAGGCTAGATCAAAGATTTATTCCTAAATATAACCAAAAAGCAAAAAACTAAAAATAAAATTGGGTTGCCTCCCAACAAGTGCTATCGTTTAACGCCCCTAGCTAGGCATAAAAACAAGCATAGATCTAGGTATTGCCATAATAATAGGATAGATCACGAAAACTCATTTCATATTCTCTACGTTCAGCAGCAAGTTTTCTTTGAGGCAAGCAAAAGTAATCAAAAGGGCTAAATTTAATGGGACAGAAGTCCCCAAGATCAATTTTGGGAGGTATAGGTTCCTCCTTCGGCCCTTCATATTGCACAACCAATTCATCATTATAAGCATTCTTTTGGCAAAACTTCGTGAGCCTATACTCGAGAGAATATCCTAGTTCATTATTTCGAATAGAAAAATTATTATTAGGTTCGGAAATTCTATCAACTAGAACATTGGTAGGAACCTTTTTTCTAAGGTTTTCAATAAAAGCAACATAGTCTAAAGATTGAAAGCGCATTATTTCCTCTTGATCAAAGAGGATTGCCTCTATGGGAGGACGGACAGCGTCCACCCTATAGTGCGCAAAGATTTCTTTGGCCTCTTTTATTATAAATCTGAATTCATGTGCCAAAAAGATAGTAGCAGCGCGCTTTACAGAAGAATGCTCAATATTAGAAAATTCTAGGAAAATCCTTTGTATGCAAGGATGCATGTGCATAAATTGCCTTTCAAGTTCAACTATAAGCATGGCGATAGCGTCCGCAAGACTACTAGTTCTATGGAGAATAGAACTACCCATAGAAGGCAAAGCGCCGGCACAAGTAAAGAAATATTGAATAACCCCTTTTCCAATAATATTACCACTACTGATTCAGAATTTTTTTGTATGTAAGATAAGGGGTTCTTCAGCAGGAGCATCAGAATTTTCCATGTTATTATTATTGTCCATATCGACAATAATTTCCCCAATTTTAGACATAATGGCAGAAAACGCGAGGAGCAAGTGAAAGAGGGAGGCGAACGGAAAAGAGAGGGCGAATAAAATGGCAAGGGTGAAGTGGGGGAGAGGAAAACGAGAGGCAAATGGCAAATAATGTAATGCGAGGGATAAGAGTTTGTGATGGGTACTTGGTATGTCTTGACTTGACTTGGCGCACACCTCCCCGGCAACGGCGCCAGAAATCCTTCTTGCTACCTCTTGAGCACTGCGTTGGTTTTCCCTTGAAGGGAAAGGGTGATGCAGTAAAGTAGCGTAAGTATTTCCCTCAGTTTTTGAAAACCAAGGTATCAATCCAGTAGGAGGTCACGCTCAAGACCCTTGCACCTACACAAAAAATAAGAACCTCACAACCAACGCGATAAAGGGGTTGTCAATCCCTTCACGGTCACTTACGAAAGTGAGATCTGATAGAGATGATAAGATAATATTTTTGGTATTTTTATGATAAAGAGTAAAAGTAAAGAAAGCAAGTAAATAGTAATGGAAATAACGGGAGATTAATATGATGGAAAATAGACCCGGGGGCCATAGGTTTCACTAGTGGCTTCGCTCAAGATAGCATAGGTATTACGGTGGGTGAACAAATTATTGTCGAGCAATTGATAGAATTGAGCATAGTTATGAGAATATCTAGGTATGATCATGTATATAGGCATCATGTCCGTGACAAGTAGACCGAAACGATTCTGCATCTACTACTATTACTCCACCCATCGACCGCTATCCAGCATGCATCTAGAGTATTAAGTTCATAAGAACAGAGTAACGCTTTAAGCAAGATGACATGATGTAGAGGGATAAACTCATGCAATATGATATAAACCCCATATTTTTATCCTCGATGGCAACAATACAATACGTGCCTTGCTGCCCCTGCTATCACTGGGAAAGGACACCGCAAGATTGAACCCAAAGCTAAGCACTTCTCCCATTGCAAGAAAGATCAATCTAGTAGGCCAAACCAAACTGATAATTCGAAGAGACTTGCAAAGATAACCAATCATACATAAAAGAATTCAGAGGAGATTCAAATATTATTCATAGATAATCTTGATCATAAACCCACAATTCATCGGATCTCGACAAACACACTGCAAAAGAAGATTACACCGAATAGATCTCCAAGAGAATTGAGGAGAACTTTTTATTGAGATCCAAAGAGAGAGAAGAAGCCATCTAGTTAATAACTATGGACCCGAAGGTCTGAGGTAAACTACTCACACATCATCGGAGAGGTTATGGTGTTGATGTAGAAGCCCTCCATGATCAATGCCCCCTCCGGCAGGACGCCGGAAAAGGCCCCAAGATGGGATCTCACGGATACAGAAGGTTGCGGCGGTGGAATTAGGTTTTCGTGGGCGCTTCTGATGGTTTGGGGTACGTAGGTATATAGGAGGAAGAAGTAGGTCGGTGGAGCCACGAGGGGCCCATGAGGGTGGAGGGCGCGCCTGGGGGGTAGGCGCGCCCCCCTACCTCGTGGCCTCCTCGTCTGTTGCTTGACGTCCACTCCAATTCCTCTAGATCACGTTTGTTCCAAAAATCACGTTCCTGAAGGTTTCATTCCGTTTGGACTCCGTTTGATATTCTTTTTCTGCAAAACACTGAAATAGGCAAAAAAACAACAATTTGGGCTGGGCCTCCGGTTAATAGGTTAGTCCCCAAAATAATATAAAAGTGTGTAAATAAGCCCATTAAACATCCAAAACAGAATATATAATAGCATGGAACAATAAAAAATTATAGATACATTGGAGACGTATCAACGTCTAACTTGTTTTTGCAGGGAATGTTGTGATGTGATATGGTCAAGACATGATGCTAAATTTTATTGTATGAGATGATCATGTTTTGTAATAGAGTTATCAGCAACTGGCAGGAGCCATATGGTTGTCACTTTATTGTATGAAATGCAATCGCCATGTAATTGCTTTACTTTATCACTAAGCGGTAGCGATAGTCGTAGAAGCAATAGTTGGCGAGACGAAAACGATGCTACGATGGAGATCAAGGTGTCGCGCTGGTGACGATGGTGATCATGACGGTGCTTTGGAGATGGAGATCAAAGGCACAAGATGATGATGGCCATATCATATCACTTATATTGATTGCATGTGATGTTTATCCTTTATGCATCTTATTTTGCTTAGTTCGACGGTAGCATTATAAGATGATCTCTTACTAAATTTCAAGGTATAAGTGTTCTCCCTGAGTATGCACCGTTGCGGAAGTTCGTCGTGCCGAGACACCACATGATGATCTGGTGTGATAAGCTCTACGTTCACATACAACGGGTGCAAGCCAGTTTTGCACACGCAGAATACTCGGGTTAACTTGACGAGCCTAGCATATGCAGATATGGCCCCAAAACACTAAGACCGAAAGGTCGAGCGTGAATCATATAGTACATATGATCAACATAGTGATGTTCACCATTGAAAACTACTCCATCTCACGTGATGATCGGACATGGTTTAGTTGATTTGGATCACGTGATCACTTAGATGATTAGAGGGATGTCTATCTAAGTGGGAGTTCTTAAGTAATTTGAATAATTGAACTTTAATTTATCATGAACTTAGTACCTGGTAGTATTTTGCATATCTATGTTGTTGTAGATAGATGGCCCGTGTTGTTGTTCCGTTGAATTTTAATGCGTTCCTAGAGAAAGCTAAGTTGAAAGATGATGGTAGCAACTACACGGACTGGGTCCGTAACTTGAGGATTATCCTCATTGCTGCACAGAAGAATTACGTCCTAGAAGCACGCTAGGTGCCAAACCCGCTGCAGGAGCAACACCAGATGTTATGAACATCTGGCAGAGCAAACTTGATGACTACTCGATAGTTCAGTGTGCCATGCTTTATGGCTTAGAACCGGACTTCAACGACGTTTTGAACGTCATGGAGCATATGAGATGTTCCAGGAGTTGAAGTTAATATTTCAAGCAAATGCCTGGATTGAGATATATGAAGTCTCCAATAAGTTCTACAGCTGCAAGATGGAGGAGAATAGTTCTGTCAGTGAACATATACTCAAAATGTCTGGGTGTAACAATCACTTGATTCAACTGGGAGTTAATCTTCCTGATGATAGTGTCATTGACAGAATTCTTCATTCACTGCCACCAAGCTACAAGAGCTTCGTGATGAACTATAACATTCAAGGGATGGATAAGACAATTCCCGAGCTCTTCGCAATGCTAAAGGCTGCGGAGGTAGAAATCAAGAAGGAGCATCAAGTGTTGATGGTCAACAAGACCACCAGTTTCAAGAAAAAAGGGTAAAGGGAAGAAGGGGAACTTCAAGAAGAACGGCAAGCAAGTTGCTGCTCAAGTGAAGAAGCCCAAGTCTGGACCTAAGCCTGAGACTGAGTGCTTCTACTACAAAGGGACTGGTCACTGGAAGCGGAACTGCCCCAAGTATTTGGCGGATAAGAAGGATGGCAAGGTGAACAAAGGTATATGTGATATACATGTTATTGATGTGTACCTTACTAATGCTCACAGTAGCACCTGGGTGTTTGATACTGGTTCTGTTGCTAATATTTGCAACTCGAAATAGGGACTACGGATTAGGCAAAGATTGGCTAAGGACGAGGTGACAATGCGCGTGGGAAATGGTTCCAAAGTCGATGTGATCGCGGTCGGCACGCTACCTCTACATCTACCTTCGGGATTAGTTTTAGACCTGAATAATTGTTATTTGGTGCCAGCGTTAAGCATGAACATTATATCTGGATCTTGTTTGATGCGAGACGATTATTCATTTACATCAGAGAATAATGGTTGTTCTATGTATATGAGTAATATCTTTTATGGCCATGCACCCTTGAAGAGTGGTCTATTTTTGTTGAATCTCGATAGTAGCTAGTGACACACATATTCATAATATTGAAGCCAAAAGATGCAGAGTTGTAATGATAGTGCAACTTATTTGTGGCACTGCCGTTTGGGTCATATTGGTGTAAAGCGCATGAAGAAACTCCATTCTGATGGACTTTTGGAATCACTTGATTATGAATCACTTGGTACTTGCGAACCATGCCTCATGGGCAAGATGACTAAAACTCCGTTCTCCGGAACAATGGAGCGAGCAACAGATTTGTTGGAAATCATACATACTGATGTATGTGGTCAGATGAATGTTGAGGCTCGCGGCGGGAATCGTTATTTTCTCACCTTCACAGATGATTTGAGCAGATATGGGTATATCTACTTGATGAAACATAAGTCTGAAACATTTGAAAAGTTCAAAGAATTTCAGAGTTAAGTGGAAAATCATCGTAACAAGAAAATAAAGTTTCTACAATCTGATCGTGGAGGAGAATATTTGAGTTACGAGTTTGGTCTTCATTTGAAACAATGCGGAATAGTTTCGCAACTCACGCCACCCGGAACACCACAGCGTAATGGTGTGTCTGAATGTTGTAATCGTACTTTACTAGATATGGTGCGATCTATGATGTCTCTTACTGATTTACCGCTATTGTTTTGGGGTTATGCTTTAGAGACAGCTGCATTCACATTAAATAGGGCACCATCTAAATCCATTGAGACAACACCTTATGAACTATGGTTTGGTAAGAAACCAAAGTTGTCATTTCTTAAAGTTTGGAGCTGCGATGCTTATGTGAAAAAGCTTCAACCTGATAAGCTCGAACCCAAATCAGAGAAATGTGTCTTCATAGGATACCCAAAGGAGACTGTTGGGTACACCTTCTATCATAGATCTGAAGGCAAGACATTCGTTGCTAAGAATGGATCCTTTCTAGAGAAGGAGTTTCTCTCGAAAGAAGTGAGTGGGAGGAAAGTAGAACTTGATGAGGTAACTGTACCTGCTCCCTTATTAGAAAGTAGTTCATCACAGAAATCTGTTCCTGTGACTCCTACACCAATTAGTGAGGAAGCTAATGATGATGATCATGTAACTTTAGATCAAGTTACTACCGAACCTCGTAGGTCAACCAGAGTAAGATCTGCACCAGAGTGGTATGGTAATCCTGTTCTGTAAGTCATGTTACTTGACCATGACGAACCTACGAACTATGAGGAAGCGATGATGAGCCCAAATTCCGCGAAATGGCTTGGGGCCATGAAATCTGAGATGAGATCCATGTATGAGAACAAAGTGTGGACTTTGGTTGACTTGCCCGATGATCAGCAGGCCATCGAGAATAAATGGATCTTCAAGAAGAAGACTGACGCTGACGGTAATGTTACTATCTACAAAGCTCGACTTGTTGCGAAAGGTTTTCGACAAGTTCAAGGAGTTGACTACGATGGGACCTTCTCACCCGTAGCGATGCTTAAGTCTGTCCGAATCATGTTAGCAATTGCTGCATTTTATGATTATGAAATTTGGCAAATGGATGTAAAGACTGCATTCCTGAATGGATTTCTGGAAGAAGAGTTGTATATGATGCAACCTGAAGGTTTTATCGATCCAAAGGATGCTAACAAAGTGTGCAAGCTCCAGCGATCCATTTATGGACTGGTGCAAGCATCTCGGAGTTGGAATAAACGTTTTGATAGTGTGATCAAAGCATATGATTTTATACAGACTTTTGGAGAAGCCTGTATTTACAAGAAAGTGAGTGGGAGCTCTGTAGCATTTCTAATATTATATGTAGATGACATATTGTTGATTGGAAATGATATAAAATTTCTGGATAGCACAAAAGGACACTTGAACAAGAGTTTTTCAATGAAAGACCTCGGTGAAGCTGCTTATATATTGGGCATCAAGATCTATAGAGATAGATCAAGACGCTTAATTGGACTTTCACAAAGCACATACCTTGATAAAGTTTTGAGAAAGTTCAAAATGGATCAAGCAAACAAAGGGTTCTTGCCTGTGTTACAGGTGTGAAGTTGAGTCAGACTCAATGCCCGACCACTGCATAAGATAGAGAGAAAATGAAAGGTGTTCCCTATGCTTCAGCCATAGGCTCTATCATGTATGCTATGCTGTGTACCAGACCTGATGTGTGCCTTGCTATCAGTTTAGCAGGGAGGTACCAAAGTAATCCAGGAGTGGATCACTGGACAGCGGTCAAGAACATCCTGAAATACCTGAAAAGGACTAAGGATATGTTTCTCGTTTATGGAGGTGACAAAGAGCTCGTCGTAAATGGTTACATCGATGCAAGCTTTGACACTGATCCGGATGACTCTAAGTCGCAAACCGGATACATGTTCATATTGAACGGTGGAGCTATCAGTTGGTGCAGCTCTAAGCAAAGTGTCGTGGCGGGATCTACGTGTGAAGCGGAGTACATAGCTGCTTCGGAAGCACCAAATGAAGGAGTATGGATGAAGGAGTTCATATCCGATCTAGGTGTCATACCTAGTGCATCGGGTCCAATGAAAATCTTTTGTGACAATACTGGTGCAATTGCCTTCGCAAAGGAATCCAGATTTCACAAGAGAACCAAGCACATCAAGAGACGCTTCAATTCCATCCGCGATCAAGTCAAGGAGGGAGACATAGAGAATTGCAAGATACATACGGATCTGAATGTTGCAGACCCGTTGACTAAGCCTCTCTCATGAGCAAAACATGATCAGCACCAAGACTCCATGGGTGTTAGAATCATTACTGTGTAATCTAGATTATTGACTCTAGTGCAAGTGGGATACTGAAGGAAATATGCCCTAGAGGCAATAATAAAGTTGTTATTTATATTTCCTTATATCATGATAAATGTTTATTATTCATGCTAGAATTGTATTAACCGGAAACTTAGTACATGTGTGAATACATAGACAAACAGAGTGTCACTAGTATGCCTCTACTTGACTAGCTCGTTGAATCAAAGATGGTTAAGTTTCCTAGCCATAGACATGAGTTGTCATTTGATTAACGGGATCACATCATTAGAGAATGATGAGATTGACTTGACCCATTCCGTTAGCTTAGCACTTGATCATTTAGTATGTTGCTATTGCTTTCTTCATGACTTATACATGTTCCTATGACTATGAGATTATGCAACTCCCGAATACCGGAGGAACACTTTGTGTGCTACCAAACGTCACAACGTAACTGGGTGATTATAAAGGTGCTCTATAGGTGTCTCCGATGGTACTTGTTGAGTTGGCATAGATCGAGATTAGGATTTGTCACTCTGATTGTCGAAGAGGTATCTCTGGGCCCTCTCGGTAATGCACATCACTATAAGCCTTGCAAGCAATGTGACTAATGAGTTAGTTGCGGGATGATGCATTACGGAACGAGTAAAGAGACTTGCCGGTAACGAGATTGAACTAGGTATTGAGATACCAACGATCGAATCTCGGGCAAGTAACATACCGATGACAAAGGGAACAACGTATATTGGTATGCGGTTTAACCGATAAAGATCTTCGTAGAATATGTGGGAGCCAATATGAACATCCAGGTTCCGCTATTGGTTATTGACCGGAGACGTGTCTTGGTCATGTCTACATAGTTCTCGAACCCGTAGGGTCCGCACACTTAACGTTCGGTGACGATCGGTATTATGAGTTTATGTGCTTTGATGTACCGAAGATAGTTCAGAGTCCCGGATGTGATCACGGACATGACGATGAGTCTCGAAATGGTTGAGACATAAAGATTGATATATTGGGTGACTATATTCGGACACCGGATGAGTTCCGGGGGTCACCGAATAATTATCGGAGTGTCGGGGGTTATCGGAACCCCCCGGGGAACTAATGGCCAACATGGGCCTCGTGAGAGAGAGAGGAGGGGACATAGGGCTGGCCGCGCCCCCCCCCCCTCTTGGGAGTCCGAATTGGACAAGGAGGGGGGCGGCGCCCCCTCTTTCCCTCCCTCTCTCCCTCTCCTTCCTTCCCCCTTCCTCCTCCTAGTTGGACTAGGAAAGGGGGGGTCCTATTCCTACTAGGAGGAGGACTCCTCCCCTCCTTGGCGCGCCCCAAGGGCCGGCCGGCCTCCCCCTTGATCCTTTATATACGGGGGCAGGGGGCACCCTAGGACACACAAGTTGATCATTGATCTTTTAGCCGTGTGCAGTGCCCCCCTCCACCATAATCCTCCTCGGTCATATCGTCGTAGTGCTTAGGCGAAGCCCTGCGCCGGTAGCTTCATCATCACCGTCATCACGCCGTCGTGCTGACGAAGCTCTCCCTCAACACTCTGCTGGATCGTGAGTTCGTGGGACATCACCGAGCCGAACGTGTGCAGATCGCGGAGGTGCCGTACTTTCGGTACTAGGATCGGTCGATCGTGAAGACATACGACTACATCAACCGCGTTGTCATAATGCTTCCGCTTTCAGTCTACGAGGGTATGTGGACAACACTCTCCCCTCTCGTTGTTATGCATCACCATGATCTTGCGTGTGCATAGGATTCTTTTTTTGAAGTTACTATGTTCCCCAACAAAGCCCTGCGTCGGTAACTTCATCATCACTGTCACCACGCTGTCGTGCTGACGAAACTCTCCCTCGTCCTCAAATGGATCAAGAGCTCGAGGGACGTCATCGTGCTGAACGTGGGCTGAACACGGAGGTGCCGTACGTTCGGTGCTTGGATCGGTTGGATCGTGAGGACGTTCGACTACATCAACCGTGTTACTAAACGCTTTCGCTTTCGGTCTACGAGGGTACGTGGACACACTCTCTCATCTCGTTGATATGCATCTCCTAGATAGATCTTGCGTGATCGTAGATTTTTTTTTTGAAATGCCGCGTTACCCAACAGGAGGCGTGGGAAATGAGGTGGCTGACGCAACTGTGAACTATATTTACGAAAAACTTAACCGCTTACACTCACGGTTTCATGATTGGGATCAAAGAGTTCTGAAGAAGCCAAAAAAGAGATTACACAAAACACAAAGAGATCTAGAGAAAGTGATGATTGGACCGATGGATGGTATGAATGATGAAAAGAAAATAATAATTAAATGAGTTGGTTGAATATCTTCTAGAGCTAGATGAGATACAAATGATGTAGATATGAAGGGTGAATTGGTTGAGAACGAGGACTATAACAACACAGTTTTTTCTAGGCACATGCATCGTCGAGAAGGAAAATGAACTTCATCAAAAAGTTAAAAGGTAGTGGTTGGAATTGGCTTGAAGGTACGACATCTTTGAATCCACGTGTCCAAAATTATTTTGTTAACTTCTTCACATTTGAGGTGCGGCACATTGATCCTTCTATACTTGAGAAAGTTGGTTCAAAAGTCATGATGCAAATGAATGATATGTTGATGGCCCTGATTACTCATGATGATGTCCGTAAAGCTGTATTTGGCATTGGAGATCAGAAGGCACCGGAACCTGTTGGTCTCCACGTCGTCTTCTTTAAAAAGTATTGGCATATCCTTGGGGAGGAAATTAACCAAGAGGTCCTCTTGGCAATTAATTCAAAACAGATACCTATGAAGTGAAATGACACGACAATTGTTATGATCCCTAATATTGATGCTCCAGAACATGTAATTCAGTTCGGATCCATCAGCTCATGTAATGTTCTATACAAAATTATTTTTAAGATGTTGGTTGCTAGACTAAAGAATATAATGTGTGAGATTACCTCACCAACACAGTGAGCTTTTGTCCCTGGGAGGCTGATAACAGACAATGTACTCATTGCGTATGAATGTGTGCATGATATTAAAAATTAAAGATCAGGGCAAGCAGGCTTGTGTGTGGTAAAGTTGGACATGCATAAGGCTCGTGATCGTCTTTAATTGATTTCTTAAGGAAAATGTTGCTCAAACTAGGTTTTCGTGAGCAATTTGTGGAGATGATGATGGCATGTGTTAGCTTGTTACGGTATAAAGTCAGATATAATTCTCAAAATACTGGAAACCTTACCCATACCAGAGGATTAGGCAAGGAGACTCCATCTCTCCCTACCTTTTCCTCCTTTGTGCGGAAGGGCTCTCTGTTATGTTGTAGTATGAAGAAGAAGTTGGTGGCATTCAAGGAATTAGAGTGTGTGGAAATGTACCGTCAGTATCACACATTTTATTTGGTTATGATTCTTTAATTCTCATGAGTGCGGATGTTTTGAATGCAACTTCCTTACAACAAGTTCTAGATACCTGTTGTCAAAGCTTAGGCCAACTGGTAAGTTTGACCAAGTCAAGTATCCTTTTTAGTCCCAACACAAATGCCAATTCAAGAGTTGAAGTATGCTAACAATTAAATATCAATATTGAGGCACTCTCGGATAAATATTTTAGTCTCACTGCTATGGTGGGAGCAGACAAGAGTGGCTGCTTCATGCATTCATTGATAGAATTAAGCAAAGGACTCAAGGATGGATGAAATAACAATTGTCCACATGAGGCAAAGAAATTCTTTTAAAAATTATGGTCCAAGCTATCCCAGTTTTTTATGTCTGTGTTTTCCTTACTGAAAGGGATATGTAAGGAGATTACTCATATTATTGCTCAGTTTTTTGGGGGGAGGGGAGGGTCCCCCGGGGGGGGGGTTCATGAAGAGACAAAGATTCACTGGTACTCGTGGCGGGGCCGAAGACGTCGACTGACGGGTCCAGCTCACCTGTTGCCTAATGACGGTGGATTTGGGTGTGCACCCGCGGTCCACCCGTCATGGACCGGCAAGGTGGATCGCCCCGTCGCGCGGCACGCATAACCCTCGGGAGGCACCCGAGAACGGACGGGCGACTTGGAGGGCATCTTTGCACAAGAATCCTCTAGGAGGCGGCTACTCCAGTATCCTACAAGTAACCAATCAACGTTTAGCCTAAGGATTTATTTAGTTAGCTGCCGGTTCCTATCCGATCGGATCGCCGTCCATCCCTTCCCACCGAAGTGCACGCATCTAATAATAAAAATGTGATCACCATGGACACGACCGTCTCTCCCCAAGCGTTGGGTTGGGTCCATGCGAGATCTATCACGATCCATGGTTCAAGAATGTCCATCGGTATTCGGTTGTGAAACGCGCGAGCCTTGAATAACACGGGCGCTGCCTCTCTGTGTGGCTGTGAACGCGCACATGAACGGCGTGGGTACAGTGACCTCTGGTTGCTTCAACGCCACTGGCAGTGCCTAGTGGTCCGCTCCGTGGCCGCTTTGGGCAGGGTGGGCCAGCGTGCCGTGCGTCGGTCCCTTGGATGGCTTCCCTTTCGATACGGGGCCAGGAATCTCTCTGCTCGACTGCTCGCTCATGGGTGGGCAGGGTACGCAAGTGGCGTGGGGCCTGGTCCTCTTCTGCCTGAAGTGAAATGATCTCTGTCCCCGCCTGCAAAAATAAAATAAAACGAAGCCTTAAAAATAAACAAAATGTGATTAAAAAACATTTTGGCCCATGGTTGCTTCAACGCCACTGGCAGTGCCTAGTGGTCCGCTCCGTGGCCGCTTTGGGCAGGGCGGGCCAGCGTGCCGTGCGCCGGTCCCTTGGATGGCTTCCCTTTCGGTACGGGGCCAGGAATCTCTCTGCTCGACTGCTCGCTCATGGGTGGGCAGGGTACACAAGTGGCGTGGGGCCTGGTCCTGATCTCTGTCCCCGCCTGCAAAAATAAAATAAAACGAAGCCCTAAAAAAATGTGATTAAAAAACATTTTGGCCCATGCAGGTCTCAAACCTGCGACCTTCGCGTTATTAGCACGACGCTCTAACCAGCTGAGCTAATAGGCCAGTTGGTACAACGTTTACAAAAATTTTATATATACGATCAGACAAGACTGGTTGGAATAATTGTCTCCCCGACATAATATAGCCTCAGTAGCGTATGCATGATGGAGGATTATGGCGTTTGAGGCTTTGATTGAAAACATCTACACTGTGTTAGGAGCCCTCCTACCATCACATGTTTGGGCTGGCCCTTTGGGCCAGCTAAGGGGGCCTGGCCCGTTCCGGAACCACCAGGGCGATAAGAGCCTGGGAGGAGGCGACGTCGAGACCATCCAATGGATCACGGACGAACCGGCGGCGGCTCCTTTCTCCTACCTTCTTCTTCCCCCCTGTTGCAAGCTTCCTCTGTTCCTCTCCTCCATTGTGTAATTCCTCTGTAATCACTACTCTGTATTGCTACTCGTGAGAGAGATCGATCTATACAAGCTAGCTACCATCACCTCTCTTACATCTGGTATTCAGAGCCAGTCCACCAGATTTTCCATCCCAAATTTCCTCTCCCAGTCTTCGCCTTCTTCCTGTTCGGCAAAATGTCTAGCCACCAAACGTCCTCAGATCAAGTTCTCAGCATGGTGGTGGAGCAAGCAATTTACCCAATCACCGTTGATGTGATGTATTCCCTCTTCGGTCCCTTCGGTATTGAGGAGTTGGTGGTGTATCCCCCAACAATATCAGAGGATGGACAGCCATGTGTGGCGGCGGATGTGCGGTTTTGTTCGGCACACCCGGCGGCATACTGGGACGGCCGCTGCATCTACTTCCGGTGCTGTCGTCTGCAGATGTGGAACGCAACGCCTGACGTGTTGCCGGCCCGAACCTCACCACCAACGAGCACGGCAACGCCAGATGCCTTAATGGCGGGTGATACTGCTACATCGGCACACTCCACCATCTTGGACCCCTCCGTCAACATCCCTACGACGGCCAGCACCAGCACGCCGCCTCACGTCCAGGATACATCCCCCAAGTCTTCCCTCGACAGCAACGGCCGCGTCCTCGTCACGGGCACGACCGAGTACACATTGGTGGCGGCAAATCCAGAAGTCGTCACCGAGCTCGCCGTCCTCCCCGGTGACCCCTTCTCCACCACCAAGGCCCAGGAGATCCCCAAGGTTGCCCATGATGCAACCCCACTCTGCATCTCGATGGTGCCCGTCACCTGTTCGACGGAGTGCTCGACCCAGGTCGATGCCATCGACAGCGTCGACGAAGCCCATGATGGCGCCACCGTCGCAGCGGAGGTTCACAACACCACCACCGCACTCGGTCCCGAGCTCGCGATCGACCTCTGCAACACCACAGCGGCCATCGCTGTAGCCACCTATGGTCACCACGACAAGTTCGACGGCATCAACATCCCCGTGAAGGCCATCATCAGCCTGCCGCCCCACATCCAGGTTACATTCCCGATTTTTCCACAATCAGCAACCGTCGAGTCGTTGTTGCTGGGACGGACGAGTACACACTCGTGGAAGCCACTCCAGACATTGCCATCGAGCTTGTTGTCCAGCCGCCGACAAGGCACGAAGGGCTGCCGATACGGCCGACACCATGGCCATCATATCTGGTGCATCATAGTGCAGAGGAGAATGAGGTTCGACCAACTCCGTGGCCGTCGTTTTCTTGCTCTCATGAAGGTATGATTCTGAACCATAAAGGCCTGCTGCCACAAGTTACTTGTGTGATGAAGATCCCAATTGGTATGCTATCAGAGGACGCTACAGATTCAAATTTCTATGTGCAATTGTTCAGGCATGTGAAGCAAATGAGCGTGCTGAGCACATAACTCTCCCACAATCTTGGTCTGCGGTTAAGGCTGTTTGAGCCATTACTGTCCTCTGATCCGACTACCATTACAGTGCATTGTTTGATCTCCATGGTGCCAAGAGATACGACTGTCCTGAGTCAGCCGATAATGCAAGTTATGGGTGATCTAAACCTGTTGGGTGTTGTGGAATGGCGACTGGTTATCTGTTCTATGGCGGCACATTTATTTCAGAACATGCAAATTGGGCCGTATGAACTAGGTTGTGCTGCTATTGTTTTCCCTAATTGCTCTAAACATTCCCAATGGAAAGTTGCATGGCCACTCAGTTCCAAAAGGAAAACATCTGCTGGCAGGCCCTGTTTTATGCCATGGCCATCATTTGCTTGCTCTCCTGACGGAGTTACCCTGAAGCACACATGGATGCTACCACAAGTCATTTATGTGATGAAGAGTTTATCTGGTAATCTGAATTCTCCTAGAGCTTTCTCAAGGTATTTTCCAAATCTGCAACTGAAGTCCAGATTCAGTCAAACAAATGTCCACTTGAAGCTTCCATGGCCATCTGATTCTTGCAATTAACGAGCAGTGCAAGTGTGTTCCGAACTGCCTAAGGTGGAATATTTTGAACACCAGTTTATGGGTGTTTGCGGGCATCACGTAGCGGTTTGGGACTATGTTGTTCTGGGTTGCATTCCTATTTCTGACAAATTGCAGGGGATAATTCATCTTATGCATATGTCAGTGCGCTGGATTTTTTTGAGTCAAGAAGAATTTAAAGGCAGTGGTCGTGTTTCAATCGACTTTCACACTAACAATGCATGGGAACGGTGCTCCATTCTCCTTGGGAATTGCATAAGGATACTTCCAGTGCAGCTCTCATGCTCGTGGTTTTTGAAACGGGGCAAAAAGGATTCAGATTTCAGTAATCATGACAAGCTCTTTCACAGCAAGCAGCAATTGGGTGCTCTGTGTACAACATTCCCGAGTAGCGTCTGTCTTCAGTTCGTGCAATTTTGTCCGTTATGGTCTTTTGCTCCAGCTGGTATCACAATGCAATGGCAGTGGGACAAGCATCAATCGCGGGACAAAAATTCACAACATATTTTTATGTTGCCTCGTTCCCCTTCTGAACCAATATCATATACTTCAGCTGGTGGCGATCACCTTGAGCAAATGTGGGACCCTGGAGGCCTTGCAAGCTATATATGCAGTACATCTGCATCGACTTCCCTGATGCATTACTTGTTTGAAGCCTGGATTGCATATGCGACTCCTATATGCACCCAGTTGAGAATGGAGAAGCCAATGGCCAGCGGCGAACTAAATCAGTGGATGACCATTCATTTCTTGCCTGGAACATGGGAGCTTGATTACATACTTGACAAGTTCATAGAGCTATGGGGGTTCTTGCTGCCATTATATTGCCAGTCATGCAAGTCCACGAGGAGCGGAAAAATCTGTGTGTGGGGCGTACCTGATGATCTAGGGAGCTTCACGGTTGTCCAGGAAGACTATGGGACTTCAGCTTCCAATCAAGGCACTCTTCAAGGAGGGAGGGGTTTCATCACTGGTGCTGTTGTCGTCGTCGTGCAGGGCTCCATCAACCACAAGTACTACCTTAACTTCGATCAAGACTATGTTGGCACCGACCACTTCCTCGGCGCCTCTTTGGATGGAGTCACCATCGACCACGGCTACTACAACCTCCTCGTTCAAGTCAACCTCGACGTCGACTACCATCATGACTTCGACCTAGTCAAGGAACATCGAGTGCAATGGGATCCCGGCGGTTCTCGGTGGTGTCGGCTTGGGGTCAAGCCGCATTTCAAGGAGGGGGGGATGTTAGGAGCCCTCCTACCATCACATGTTTGGGCTGGCCCTTTGGGCCAGCTAAGGGGGCCTGGCCCGTTCCGGAACCACCAGGGCGATAAGAGCCTGGGAGGAGGCGACGTCGAGACCATCCAGTGGATCACGGACGAACCGGCGGCGGCTCCTTTCTCCTACCTTCTTCTTCCCCCCTGTTGCAAGCTTCCTCTGTTCCTCTCCTCCATTGTGTAATTCCTCTGTAATCACTACTCGTGAGAGAGATCGATCTATACAAGCTAGCTACCATCACCTCTCTTACACACTGCTACGGTAATTCAGCCCCCAGTTTTCTAAGAAAATAGTACTCCCTCCGTCCCATAATATAAGAGCGTTATTTTACGCTGGTGTAATGTCAAAAACACTCTTATATTATGAGATGGCGGGAGTAACTCGGCTCCGAAACACTCAATGACAATGTACAGGTTATCACCAACGGATATATGGAACAAACATATGACTCATCAGAGACCCTCAGGCCTATGCTGATTTCAGAGTTGACAGCATATCTAAAACAACTTAGCACACCCAAACATTACTGATCAGCACTTCAGAATTGGTTTGGTTTCATCTCTACTTTTCAGGACTTGCACTGGCCAGGAACTCCAAGACGCAACACTTCAGCTCCTGGAACTCTGCTTCAGACAGGGACGCTTCAACCAAAAACCTGCATAGTGTTGCCTCGGATGCTTCGTCGTAGTCCTTCCTCCTCTTCAGAACCAGATGGCCGCCGAGCTCCCAGACCGCTGGATTGATTCTCATGTCGAGGAATTCCTGGCTCGCCTTTCCAGAAGTCTGCTTCTCGGCGTAGCACTGGTTCGTCGATCAAACGGAGGGAAATAAATGTTAAGTTGGCAATCCAGTTCTAGTTCACAAATAAAGCCGAGGTTGCATTTGCAGTACTGTACCTGTAGTAGAAGGAATACTCTCTTGCCAGATTCAGAGATAAGGACATTGTAAGGTCTATTACTCTCTTGCAAGAAGATGCAGGCGTTTGAGACAACATGTGACAGATCCTCCAGGCTCGAACCTCCTTCAAATACAAAGCCGCTAACTGGGTACTGCACCAGCTGAGAAATGCTGACACCATTCCCTATGACTGTCAGTTTCTCTGTCGGCGCCTTTTCGACTGGATATTGCACTTTCAGATAGTATGCCTGACAAGCAATATGTGTGAGAGGGGAGCATAAGGCAGAGATAATGAGTGAAGTTTGAGTATGACTAACTTGGAAATGGAGGTGATTGATTGTTGCAAAGGCACCCAGACTGTTATAGCCAACTCTGAAGAATGGATTCCTTGCCTCCCTTGCGACATACATGGCCAGTAAGAAGCTCTCTCGATCAACTCTTTGCGGTAAGCATTCCTGAACTCGAGGGATCAAAAGCACATGACAGTACCCAATTGGGCTCACCTGTGAGACAGAATACAGAAACGATAAATCAGTTTTCAGTCTAGCCGAGGTAGAAGTAATATCAGAGGTGGAGACACACTGACGTTGATCAAAATGCTGCTAGGAGAAGCTGAAACAGTGGGAGGAGCTCCGTCAAAATACTGGGCAGAATCACTCTCAGTTTCTTGGAACCTGAAGATCACCTCCTCTGGTTTAACTTTAGTGAAATTGAACTTCTCACACTATGAAATGGTTGGAGGACCTGGTTCATTCCAAATTCAGTTGGCCGCTTCTTCTGGTCACGCCCTTCTATCAATATTGCAACAAAATTGTGTTCTCCAGGTAGCACCTTTGAACGTGACAGTAGGAAATTCAGCTAGGAAAAAAAACAAAGAATTTTCAGTATAGTTAATCAGGGAAGAGTGTAAAACCTTGGCCTCACAGGTAGTGATGTCGTGGTGAAACAATCCCCTCGCCTTGCGATCATCCCACTGCAACAAACACTCGTCATTTCCCAATACATTCAGTTTCCTTTCTGTTATAGTAGTTATCAACAACATACAGAAATGCAAACAGTACCAACCTCTTTAAAAAGCTTGTGGAGAAATGGGGATAAATTTGGCTCAACCTCCTCCATACGAAAGCAGTTAGTTGAATCAAAACCGTTGCTGCACATGCCTGCTTTTGTTTCAACTGGCAGCAGCGTCAGACCACACAAAAACATCAGCCACTTATTCGTAGGAGACGATGCTAACAAATCCCACTGCTAAGTGTTTCCACTTCCACCGCATTCAGTAGAAATTAATTCTAATTCAAGTAAACTGAACAATTTGATCTGAAACGATACAGTACTGGTACTAGTTAACAGTGGAGCAAGAACGTACTGTATGTAGCAGTAGCTAATTTCATCATACATCAAGTAGTACAGCTCTAACACAAGAAAACAGTCTAGATTAGTCCATTCGCATCTGCACTGCATATTTGAGTTCAGCTCAAACAGGAGCTTCAGAGGCAACCCAAACATCCAATCAAATACGCAGACCATTTCCAAGTTTCAGCCTCAAGCGTATCCATTCCAGAGCATGGCTGATGGGGCGATCCACCGTCAGCAACAAGTCGCCAAGGCCACACCCACAGTATATACATAGTTGACCGGAAGCACAAAACAAGACATGAACTTCAGAGAAAGCGAGCTCGGAATACCTCGCAACCGCCGGTGGTGCGGGAAGCTGTTCCAGCGAACTCGCGACGCCGCGGGAGCAGCCGGCGTTGGCGCGAGCGAGAAAGGAAGGGGGGAGATGACGGGCATGTACAGAGACCTCCTCCTGTTTCTGGGAACGGACGCGGGCGCCGCAGCAATGGCGGCCCAAGAATTGGATCTCACTCAAAGCGAGCCTCTCCGGAGCTGATGGTTTGGGGCACAGTCCCTGGAGAACGACGGCGGAATTCACGCGAATCCCACGTGGAGGAGGAGGGGAGCCGGATCTTGCTCGAAACTTGGGGAGAAAGTGGCAAGGCCGAGGGAGACGAAGGTACTGGCCGGATCGAGCCGGGCCGGGCCGTATGGGCCAGTTAGATCATTTCCCGCCTCTTACTGGGCCTTCCAATCCAGAGAAAGCGGTGTGCTGTTTGACTGTGCGTGGGCCTGTAGTTCCAGTGGGGAAGAAGAAGAAAAGGGAGTCGTACTTCCGTGAACGCTTGCCTAAAAAAAACCTTCCGTGGACATGGTCGTCTCGGGCTGCTCGTTGACGCAGACAAGTGGGTCCCACGTTGGTCGTCGCAGGTCCCCATGGTGGGGCGCTCGCTCGCGCTTCCCGTCGCCCGAGAACGGGGAGCAGAGACCGGAGGCGCAAAACAAAAGGAGGAGGAGGCGGCCGAAAACACTGAGCATAAAGAAAAAAGAAAAAACCGAGCGCGCAAAACCCTAAACCCTAGCCCCCCTCCCTCCCCAAATCCTCCCCTCGCGGCTGCAGGGGACGGAGACCACCGAGCCGCCATGGCGACCCTCCTGAGGCGCGCGTCGCTGCGGCGGGCCATCGCCTCGGCCGCCTCGGCCGCCACCGCCTCCTGCCCCGAGGTCGAAACTCTCCCTGCTCCTGCCCTCTGCGCTGTGCGCTCTAATAAGCGTGTTCTGTTTTCATTTTCGGATGTGTTGGGGGTTGGGGGCGCGTACCCAGAGCGGACGAGCCCAATGCTTCCGCTGCAGTGATCGGAAGCCAGAGCCCTACTATTTTCCCCGAGTTTGATCGGTTGCGTTCCTGTTTTGGGGCCCGATTTCTCCTGTTTTAATCTCGATTCCCCACCGTGCGAGCCTTTAAACCTGCGTGAATTTAGTGTATTTCACCAGATGGCGCCGTTTTAATCACTACAGTATCTTTTACCGATTTTGTTAGGTATCACCCCCTGTTCTGCACCTGCTGTTTGAAAATGCAATTTGCCATAATATGTTGTCTGTTTTATTTGGATTTATTACCTGTGATGGAGTGCTGAAAATACATCAACGTTTTTTCTGGGACTCGCTTTGCCCCACGCAATTTTCAACCTTGCAAGTTGTAGCTGTCTAGTTGGCCTGAAGAGTTTGTTTGCAGTGCCTTTCTGCTACGCTTGTATCCGTTAGGGATTAGATAAAATCAGTGGAAGAAATGTATCACACGTGATAGGCTTCAAAAGAATTACTGAAGGAAACGCGATAGCACAGTAGAGTACTAAGTGTGTCTCCCTAATGGCCTATAAAAGGATGCTGATTTATGTGGGACAATTTCATAAGAATCAATGGTTTACAAACACTGGAACACTGATATGTTGTTGCTAATGCCTTGATATTTCTGCAGAGCTATAGGCAGGTGATCTGTGGCTCTACCTTTCATTGCCGAGATTTCGCATCTAAAGGTTGTAGACATCATTTCTTCGTATGTTCGTGCAAATATTCTGCCATGTATTCTGAGCATTGCGATACGTGGATCGATTTATAACTGCTTAATTTTGTTGTTCGAACTGATATTTCAACCTACATATAATTTTAGGAAATTCAGTTGCATGATTACTTATTTGTCTTCCATTATGCTTCATTGCTAGTTTGCTACCACCTAATGAATCATTTCCTAGTACTTCTTACTGTTACCTGCACTGCATGATTTGCTCCAACTATGTTCCACTCGTACTTCTACATACTGAATCATTTACTGATTTGTCTCTTATTGTATGCTTAGCCAAAAAGAAGTCAAAGTCAAGTGGCACTGACTCCGGTGAGGAGAATATGTCAAAGAAAGACTTGGCTTTACATCAGGCCATCGATCAAATAACAACTTCGTTTGGGAAAGGAGCAATAATGTGGCTTGGCCGCTCTGAAGGTCATCGAGAAGTACCTGTTGTGTCTACTGGATCTTTCTCTTTGGATCTGGCACTGGGAATTGGTGGGCTTCCAAAGGTACACATTCCCATACAGTTACTGATGTTCTTCAGAGCGGAAGCTCTTTCATGTTGATTATGTTTCAGTTTGTAATCTGCCTGGTACCACAAAATAGTTCTTTTACATTTGACTTTAGTCAGTAGTCATGTTTATGGTTTTCTTGCAATGATGTATTTTGTTTTGTAAAATTGGCATGCTATTATTCTTTGCAGGGACGTGTTGTAGAGGTTTACGGCCCAGAGGCTTCAGGAAAGACAACTCTTGCTCTTCACGTTATTGCAGAAGCACAAAAGCTTAGCGGCGGTGGTAAGCCCAAAACTTTGAATCTGACTTCCTTTTCATGGTCTGTTTTCCTTTGCTTGTGATTGGCTAATTACTAGTACTAGAGAAAAGTGGCACCCTTCTGTGTTCTCCTTCAGTCTATGGAAGTAATTGTGGATTTTGTAGCATGTTCGTATAGGACTGACCAATGGTGATTCAGCAATATTATTTACTCAACTGCTATTGATGTAGCATGCATCAATAAAGGTTCTGCTAACCTGCAACTGCTTACTAACGTGAACCTGAAGATCTATTGTTAATTCTGTTTTGGACAATGTGTTGCTTCTCAAACCTGCGTATTAAACCAAAAACTATTCAAACAGTTGGCTAAAAGTTGTCATGCTAAGTTTCTTTTGATGTCAATTCCCAAATTATTTGTGCTGTACATTAGTAATCCAGTGTATTTAATTTTGGACTTTCTGTTTGCATCTGATATGATACATGCTCTTTTATGCTTAGAGCATGGAATGTAGCAAAAGCCAATTTTATGCATAAGAGTACGTAATATGAAGATAAGTCAACCACAAGTCCATGAACGGGAGCTCTTCCATAACTCTGATTTACTTTGTTTCATTATAAGCCATAAATTTTTACTTGGCGCTATTAAACTTGTTGAAGGAATTAAATCTTAGTTTAAGTGCACTAGGTTTATAGGCATAGGTCCTGTGGTTTCCGAAATTGAACTTAACTATTCTTATATTTTTGGTTTGCCTTGTTTCTAGGTTATTGTGCATTTGTAGATGCAGAGCATGCTTTGGATCCAACTCTGGCAGAGTCGATTGGTGTCGACACTAGTAATTTACTTCTCTCTCAGCCAGACTCTGCTGAGCAGGCGCTCAGTCTTGTAGACACTCTGATTCGAAGTGGCTCTGTTGATGTTGTTGTTGTTGACAGTGTAAGACCTTGACCATCTAGCTGCCCCTCCCATCTGATTTTCTATTTCATAGCAGAATTAGTTTCTGCTTAATCATGACTTCTCTACCGCTCAAATTAGTGCATTGTCAAATTAATACTTTAAACATGCTACTCAGTCTTAATAACCAAAATTCCTCCTTTATTTCAGAGTTATTTACACTACTCATCTTATTCTATTGTGCAGGTAGCAGCTCTTGTCCCCAAGACCGAGCTTGATGGAGAGATGGGTGATGCACATGTGGCTCTCCAAGCTAGACTGATGAGTCAAGCTCTTCGCAAGCTGAGCCATTCTCTTTCACTATCCCAGACAGTTTTGGTATTTATTAATCAGGTATTAATTATATGGCCATTTCTTTGAGTCTTTTACTTCTAGGTTTGCATAGGATTCCTTCTGTGGCTCAATGGTGAGTAGACGACTAAGTCAATAAGTCTTGATAGCCATTTTTAATTTTGCTTGAGGGTATAATCACCCAGAAACTTCCAGAACGGCATCCCGCTAAAGCTAGGAAATGTATTTTTTCGAAGATTAAGGAACATTAAAGTATATACTTCATTCCATTCTTTATAGCAACACAACTGGTTCTTCTTGATCCTCTGTTTCCCATGTTTAACATTGCAATAACCTCTCCAGCCTTTTCGTCCACACCTATTTTGAGTTTTTTAATAATTTGTATCCTTGAACACGTTGCAGATCAGGTCTAAGGTACAGACATTTGGGGGAGGATTTGGAGGACCACAGGAGGTCACTTCCGGTGGAAATGCCCTTAAATTTTATGCCTCGGTTCGGCTGAACATCAGGCGAATTGGCATGGTAAAGAAAGGTGAAGAGGTAATTTACTAATTCATATATCCTTGACATTAGCTGTTTTTGAAAATTGGCTGATACTTTTAACATGTTGGTGTTAGTGTTCAAAACTGACTTCTTTTGAGGGTCATGTCTGCACGAGACATTCTTTAAAATTGTCTCCTTGTGCTGAATTTCTGTTAGACATGCGATACATGTAACTCTTAGGGGCTTGTCTTTTGATATTAAGCCATGCCATCACTGGGTAAATAAAATAACTGACCTTACAGATTAGGTTCCTCATGGTATGTGAGATGTGCGGCTTGAACCATTATACACGCTGCTTATCTAACAATCTCGTGGAAATGATGACAATGAATTTTGAACCATTATACACGCTGCTTATCTAACAATCTCATGGAAATGATGGCACTGAATTTTGTTTGCAGATTATAGGAAGTCAGGTTACTGTGAAGATTGTGAAAAACAAGCATGCCCCACCGTTCAGGACTGCACAGTTTGAGCTGGAATTTGGAAAAGGAATATGCCGCAGCTCAGAGCTTTTCGATCTTGGGGTAAAGCACAAGTTTGTTAAGAAGACCGGGGGCGCGTACTACTCTTTCAACGAACAGCAGTTCCATGGTAAAGATGCTGTTAAAGCTTTCCTTACAAAAAATGAGAGTGTTGCGAAAGAACTGGAGATGGAGCTAAGGAGATTGATCCAAACTGAGCCGCCTAGAAAGCCGGAGGCTGAGGACGATCTGCTGGACGATTCGCCTGAAGAGATTGTCAGACCTGAAACGTCATCGGAAGAGGACCTGGCCGCTATAATCGGGGCTTAACCAGCGATGATAGGTGAGCTAGGAACGTTACTTGCGGCGCGGATTGTATTTTGGACTTGGGACCTTGTGTGCTCACTGTACTGGAAAATGAGGAAGGGTGCTCGAGAGGCAAAATTATGGTAGCTGCTTAGGGTAGGCATTGGGGTGGATTTGGGGAGGGGAGGGATCAGGATTCAGTAGCATGTAATCATGTATATATGTTGCATGCCTTGACTATTCCTCTTGTCTAAGTAAGGTCCAGCAACATTCTTGATTGAGCAGCTAACTTGCCGCTGCTACCGGAAAGAATTTGATTCTCCTGCTCCAGAAACATTCTCCGGTCTTGCCTGCTAGTAGTTGTTTTGAGTGGCAGCACCGAGATGCAAATTGTTTTGGGTGTTAAAATGCTCTAGCAGGTGTATGTTATCTGCCACTTTTCCTGTCAGGAATTTTCTTTCAGAGATCTCCAGGACATAGGCGTCTTTTTTCCGTTCGTTATGAAAGAAAAACAAGAGTGGCGTGACAATGGCAGGGCTTTCTCCGGGAGTTATGGCCACGTACGCGTCAAGGCATCCAATGATTTGTTGCCAGTGCAAGCACTTTTTGTTCGTTGCGGTGTTAAAATGCTCTAGCAGGTGTACTTCATGGGAGGCCTTTTCTTCTTTTTATCCTAGTCCAAAAGAGATGGAAGCTACTACTCATCCATCCTTCCAATCGATCGTCTGTGTCTTTCGGCCATTGGCTAACAATCCCTTTAGCAAGTCAAACGACTACTCTCCAATAAATGTCCCATGAGTATGGTTTGTTAAGGTTAGTAGAAGACAATAACAAGTGCTTTCCGTTGAGCGCCCATGTGCACCATTTAAGTACGCTCCACTCTCGTACCAGTGCCTCTAACTGTTCGTTAACGTCCACTAAATATCTCTCTCCGTCTCTCGTGGTGGTAGGAGTAGCTCCCTTGAATGAATGCCAGCACTAATTGACACCCTATGATTCGTAGATCATGTAGTAACAGTCCTTCTCTTCAAGGAAATCCGACATGATTTCGCCGAAGAAGGGTCTACGCAACCGATCATCATATCTCCTTTAGATGGATGGTTGGTGACCCCGATCTATTCACCTGTTCCTTGTATTTTGTGGGATCAAATCGGATCATGTTCCGCCGTACGTCCGTGAAGAGTCGTGAAGAACCGCCGCCCTCCTCTCGCCCACGAGCTTCAGGCCTGAAAATTCAGATTGATCCCCACGGCCCGGGCTGGCAAGTCTCTCGTGCCTCGCGCTCTGCAACCAGACCACCTCGCCAATGCGGCGCCCGTACCGCCCGATCAATGGCGGCGTGGCTCTCCACCGCGTCCCGTCTCCACATGTGACGGACGGATCCGAGGATATGATCGATGCGGTGCACCCGGTCACCTGGAGGCCAGAGCCACCACGACGCCCTTCTCGGCCGGCCGGCCGGTCGCCGTCCATTAAAAACTGGTTGGTGCCGTACGTGCAGAGTCCGGGGGACATCGTCATATGCGCGCTCACATGCTAATGTGCGTTGCCATCAGCGTAAGCTGATGCTGTGCTCTTGGGGCCTTGTCTGTCTTGATTCCAAAAAAGAAGTCCTGGCCCAGGGGGGCTCGGAGGCACCGCTGGCCCTGGCTGGATGCTGTCATCCAATCTAGTTTTATGTCTGGGTGCTCAATTTCGTTTGGGTCGGTTTGGGAGCTAGTGTGTTAAGGGGGTTGTGTACGGCCGGGGAGCAGGCGCCAAACCTGTACTGTTGGCGCGGCTGCGCATTCCTGGCCTAGGTGATGGTAATAGCTGTGGTGATGGTGGTGCCTTGGGTCGCTTGGCGATCGAGAGAGGAGACACCTGCTGAGCTTCCACCTCAATCTTACCGACGGCGTGGGGACAGAAACATCACACAGCAACGGGCATGGCAGGCAGTGAGAGCGATCAGCCAGAGGGCGAGGCGTGCTACGGCCCGGAGCCGGTGGAAAAGGACGGAATTGTTATTGCCCCGACCGATCCGTCCAGCTGGTTAATTGCTGCCACGCCACGCCACGCGAGGCGGACACGGAGACTGAGCATCGTGCCATGTGGCCCTAGCCTCGTCCACCGCACCGCATACGCCCTCGCGTGCGCAGGCACAGCCCTGGATCCGTGGAAGCAACGAATCTCTCTCTCTCTGGACGTCCACGTCGACGTCGCCCTACGTAGTGAAACAGTCGATGAATTTCACCAGTAGGAGTACTTCCAGCGTACTCTGCCTGATTTTCAAATAGGCATGCAGGACCAGTCGGTGCACGGGTTAAGCCTGCCTGCCTGCTGCCAACGGTCGATCTCTGGCCAACGGACGCGTCTCCTGATCCATCAACGTCCACGTACGTGCCCCACCGTCCCGCCCCTCCTGCTAGTTTCCACGCATGACGTGGAAGGCTTAAGCCGGAAATAGGCCAGCACGACCCAAGTTGACCACGGGCTAGGCTTCTCTAGCAGCGACTGGTTGTATGACCCTGCAGTATCCTCACTGCAAACTGTGTGTAACACTTCATTGGTGGTAGAGTTAAGGTCTGTTTTGCTTGCCTGCATCCTCTCCATCAGGCTAAAGGGATACGGTTTTTGTTTGTTTGGTTGTCTACGTAATCTCGGCCTGCATCGCACCAAAATCAAAGCAACCCAAAGCCTAGAGGATCGGAGAATAGACCTTTTCAACGAGCCAGGCCCGAGCGACCGCTAGGAGGGCGCGCGCTTGACACGCTGCGTTATTTCTCAAAGCAACGCCATAAATCCTCTCACGCCTTTCTCACCGTTCACTATTCCCCCTTTTCATCTCTCAACGGCGGCAACACGCATCATAGGAGCCAAGATCTGGATAGCGAACACCGGCCGCATGACCGTTTCATCTCCCTCCGCCATTTTGGTGGTTGTTACGGGTGCCGGGGCGGGGATCCCACTACCTTACGAGGGTTTTCTTCGACCGCACCGGTCCAATCTGATAGTACCCCGCCCAATACCTCGACTACGGCAGCCGTTACGGCGAAAATGTCGGAGTCATTGTTCCCGCTATGGTTTCTTCCGACAACACCCTCTCCAATGCACGCGAACCCGGTAAGTACACATCTCTCTTCTGCAGATTCGATTTTGGGTCGGTTAGTTTTTTGGGGGGCAGTTGATTCGATTCAATTTGATTTGATTCGATTCAACTCGACTCGGTTCGCCTCCAAATGATTTTGATCAATACGATGATGAATATATCAGTGTACTGCTAGGATTGCTACGACTACTTTGATTGGAATGGTTATTAGGATCGGCAGGATCAATAAGATTGCTAGGATTGCTATCATGAGTTTAGGATTGCTAGAATTGTTTCCCTGGGATGTGTGCATGCTATGTAGGGTTGACATGATCACTTCAATAGATTGTGTGTGTGAGATGGAGTCTTAGTATGTGTGTGCACGCGCGCGTGCGTGTGCGTGCATGTGTTTCTACTCAGCGAGGCTCGAGGGTTGGGGATGCATGCAACCAATTTTGTATTCACTCAGTCAAGTCCCACCGGACCACATATGCAAGGAGGCTCAAATCCAAGGTAACCAAACAAGGCCTTAGTTGTTTCGAGTAGTAGTATACTAGCTATTTTGACCAAGCAAGAAGCCGAATAGTATCTAGTTGTAACAGCACGGGGTACTACCCCAAATTTGAAATGGATTGTTATTCAAACGTTATGCGGTATTGGTTCATTAGAATCATTAACCATTATATATGAGGATAATGTTGCATGTGTTGCTCAAATGCATATGGGGTATATTAAAAGTTATATCACACAACATATTGCTCCAAAATTGTTTTTCCTCTTGAATTACAGAAAAATAGAGGAACTGACATTTTGCAAACAAAATCTTGTTATAATCTTACATACTTGTTTACTAAGTCTTTACCAACAGCTGCATTTCAAAAAATTCATTCATGGCATTGGTATGAGACAACTACGAAAATTGCAAAGTTTCAGGGGAGAAATATCATGGAACTAAACTTATTAATTATCATTTGATAAAAGAATAATGTACTCTTTTCCTATGAGTTTTCCAATGGATTTATCATATATGTTTTAATGAGACAATTATTTACACCAATAGTGTATCGAGTTCATATAGTTCTCCTTATATTTTTCCCACATGATTTTCGAAGGACACAAGACCAAAGATCCTCGAAGTTTCAAGGTCGGGGACTATAAGGAAATGCAAGACTTTCCAACACTCAAGATATATGAAGATTCTCAAGGCAATGAAGCAAATAAAACAACCTTGTGCAAGGAGGGGTGTTAGGAAATATTAGCAGTTATAGAAGTTAGTGTCAGTTTTAGGCCAACATAGCAATTGGGTTTTCCTATAGGATAACTACATGTAGTTAGCGTTGCCCAACAGCTGGCAATACCCAAGGGGCATCATTTTTTTTTTGAAAAGGAGGAGGACCCCCGGTCTCTGCATCTGGACGATGCATGCAGCCACTTTATTAATTATTCACACAAGACCTTACAAAGTGATACAACAGTACGACTAAAGCCACCGTCTAGGCAACATCTGTCGCTACTCCTATCCAGTTGATGAAGGGATGCTGATAGTCTGGGCCTAATACCAAACAGACCTCGCAGCCAAACCTAACATCTAAGACCTGAGGTCCCAACCAAGACGCCTGCCGGGTATGGGGCACCCACCAGTCCGGCGCACTTCTCAACCAGGACGCTTGCCGGGTATGAGGCCGCCGCAGCCACCTGCCACCAATCCATTTTCAGTGTTGTACTGTTGCATCCACCTTGCCCGGCCTCTCTGCCATCGACGCCACCATGACGCCAGACAACGTCACCCTCCTGCGCGAGTCCCTCGCCACACATCGGACGCCGAGTCTCCACTGCGCCACGCCGCCGAGATACGCCACCATTAATGTGTAGGATGAAGCACCGCTTCACCAAATAATCCGTCCACTGGTCCCTCGAGCCCGTGCACACCTCCAAAAATGACGCCACAAGAGGAAAACGACACAAAAATGCCGCCGTCACCCGATCTACTGATCTAGGGCTTCCCCCGGAGGTAGCAAATAGTGGCCTGGACCTTCTCAACAGCGATGCCTTCAACAAGGGAACGACACCGAATAGTGCCGCCATCGCCGGCCTCGGCAGCAGCCGCGAGCAGGTCTTCATCCAGATCTGTTCCAATGGCCTCCATCAAGCTTCTTGTGCACGGATCGCCCAACACTGCGGCCGCCGCATCGCCCATCGCGAGTCCACAGCCGCCGACACATCCTCTGCTGTCCCGGGGACGCCGCCCCGGGATCCAGCCCTCGCTGGCCGCCGAGTCCTGCCGCCGCACGCCCGAAGCGCATCGGACCGAGACGCCGCCGACCGCGACCAGGCCCCGACCAGATCTGGGAGGAGGAATCAACCTCCACCGCAGCATCTAGCCACGCGCCGGAGCATCCAAGCGCCGCCAGCACCCGGCCAGCGCCCGCCACGGAGCCCCGCACCCCTAGGTCGCCGTGCCCGCAAGTCCAGATCGAAGCTCCCGCGGCCCTCCTCCAGCCGCTAAATGCTCCCAAGACGAGAGGGAAGAAGAGACCTAGGGGAAACGCCCCGCCGCCGCCATCACTGGAGCCCGCCTGGGCTTCGCCGGCGGCGCCTCAGGCGGCGGTGCGACGAGGGAGGAGAAGGGGAGGGCGGTGGGTGTGGCTGGGAGTTGCCCCCCGTGTCGCCAGAGGATTGCGACGCCACCGAAGGGGCGTCATGCCTCTTAGAACGGATACAATCATTGTAACCGACATATGTGCATGCCTATTGAGGAGATATAAATACCCAACTCACCATCAGTACAAATGGCTCTATTCACTTTTTTTCAGGACTCACTGTATTCACTTCAATATCTCTATTTCTTCTCCGTCACGAAGGGAAACAAGAGTGTCGTGCCAATGGAAAGCTTTGTAACGGAGTTATTGGCACGTGAGCGTCAATGCATCCAATGATTTGTTGCCGCTACTAGCACCTTTTTGTTCGTTGTGGTTTTAAAATGCTCTTCTTCGTTTTAGAACGGCCATCCTTCCAGTTGATCGTCTCTGTCCTTGGTCATTGCCTACCCATTCCTTTTTCCAGTCGAACGACATCAATGAATGTTTCATGAGTATGGTTTGTTAAGGTTAGATGACAATAAAAGTGCTTTCCGTTGAGCCCCCATGTGCACCATTTAGTTAGGCGCTACTAACTGTTCTTTAACCTCCACTAAATATCTCTCTCATGGTGGTGGTAGCTCTCTCCCTGAATGAATGCTAACACTAATTGATTACCCAATGATTCTTGGAGCATATACCAGACACCTTGAAGGAAATCTAGTCTAGATGATTTCGCCAAAGGATCGACGTAACCTATCATTAGTTCTATATAGATAGATATGTACATGTTAATTAGTGATGCCGATCAATTCACCTGCTCCTTATATGTGGGATTATTAAAAATACCTGCGCATAGTCCTCAACAATAGCTGACACGCTTGAACACGTGCGTATGTATGGCTACATTATACTCGGTGTTTAGGAAAAACAGCTGTGGCATCGAAATGTTGTTGCGGCTAGCTTGAGCGACCGAACACCCTGGTTCTGGTCTGACCAGGCGTCCTCCGATCGCGGTATCCATGCACGGGCAGAACACGGCGGCGTCCCGGCATGAACGCTCGCGGCCTATAAAATGGCCACGGCCACGGCGACAGCCATCCCAGGCGTCAACACACAGGGGCAAGTGCTCTGCAAGACTGCAGCCACCTCGCCAATGCGATGCTCGTACGACCCAACGGCGGTGTGGCTCTCCACCGCGTCTCGTGCTGCTCGCTTCCTTCGCACAATCGCACATGCGGCGGATCGGAAGGGATGGTCGACGCGGTGCACCCGGAGGCTGGAGGCCAGAGCCACCACCACGCACCGCCCGGCCGCCCGGTCGCCGTCCATTAAAAAACCGGCCGATGCCGTACGTGCATAGCCCGGCGAATATCGTCATATGCGCCCGCACATGCTACTAATGTGCATTGCGATCAGCTCAAGCTGATGCTGTCATATGCGCCGGCCCTTCGACTCTCGTCTCTCTGGATTCCGAAAAAGAAGTCCTGGCCAAAGGGGAGATAGGCACCGCTAGCCCTGGCTGGATGCTGTCATCCTAGCTAGTTTTATACAGTACGTAACTCCCAAACAAGCACCACAGTATATTAAGTAGTCTAATCGTTGATTGTGTCTTAGGTGGTCAATTTCGTTGCGTTGGGTTTGGGAGGTAGTGTGTGAAGGGGTTGTGTACGGCCGGGAGACAGGCGCCAAACTTGTACTGTTGGTGCGGCTGCACATTCCTGGCCTGGATAATAGCTATGGTGATGGTGGTGCTAAACTCGAGGGCCATGTCCGTTCTCAGCACAGAACGTTATGTGGTGACCCGTGTGAGTCCCGGTCAAGCTTTGCCGCATGGTACCCGCCATTTTGCACCCTGCCGCCACCACGCATCCACTCCATTTAGCACCTCACAGTTGAAACTCGTTAAGAAAGTACTGTAGGAAACAGCTTGCACTAGCGCTGGAGAGTTTACGTGCCTCTGGGCTGCCTGCCTGGGCTGGCGATCGAGATAGATAGGGACGGATGCTGATGCTCAGTTTCGACTTTCGACCTCAGTCTTATCGACGGCGTCGGTACGTACGCACGCGCGGCGGACTGAAACATCCCACAGCAACGGCAGGCGGAGGGCGAGAGGACGACTGGACGAGGCGTGCTACGTCCCGACCGATCGGGCCAGCTGTTTAATCGCTGCCACGCGAGGTAGACACGGAGACTGAGCATCGTGTCATGTGGCCCTTGTCCACCGCATCACATAGGCCCTCGCGTGCGCAGGCACAGCCCTATTGCACATAAAAGAGTTCGAATTTCCCTTGCCTCGTTTTGGAAAGAGAAATTATGTTTTTCGCCCGACCCTTCGGTTCACTCATCACCAAAGTATACCGTTCGTCCCTAAATTTCCTTTTCGATAGACATTTGGTTCTTCAAGTCCCGGGACCGGGTAAGTTTCGTCCAAACCCTGGTTTCTGTGGAAAACCGGCCACATGGAAGCAATCCCGGTTTCGTCGCCTCGCTCACTCATGTGAGGAGAGAGAAAACCTCTCCCACGTGGCCGGTTTTTACAAAAGACCAAAATTTGAATAAAACTCGCCTGTTTTGACAACTTGAAGGATCAAATGTCTACAAAAAAAATTCTTGAGGATCAATCTTGCATTTTTGACGGACTTGAAGGACGGTAAACTTACTTTTCTCTTTTAGAAATCAGCAGGACCAAACGCCATACAGTTAAGCGTGGCAATACTGCTACAGAATTTGAACTTCGCCGGTACAAGCGTGCCCTGCCTGATTTTCAAACGAGCAGGATCAGTCGCTGCACGGGCTAATCCTGCTGCGAATAGCCAATGCGGTGGAGACGAAGACGTGGTCATCTCGTGATGGTACATCAACGTCCACGTACGTGCGCGCGTGTCCCGTCCCCTGCTGGTTTCCACGCGTGACGTGGACGGCTTAAGCCGGAAATAGGCCAGCAGGATCCAAGTTGACGACGCGCTAGGGCTCTCTGGCAGTGCCTGGCTGTACTCACTCACTGCCAACTGTACCACTCGATTAGAAGTATACTGTGCAGTTAGCTGTTGCGAGCAGGCAGTACTACTAGAGTAGCTATTTTGACCAAACTAGTAGAACTCAGCCAGCTACTAGCAGAGCCATTAATTAAGCAGCAGCGGTGATCACTAGTTTAATTAGCTTGATGCTCTATCCTATCCTAGGTTTTGGCGGTCGGTTTTGGTTGTGTTAATGATGACTATAGTACTCTACGTACTATAGTTAATTAGGAAGGCGATGGGAGTGTGAGAGAGTGTCCATCGATCGAGCTGGCCTGGCCGGTGTAACTGAAACTTAATTAATTTCTCGCGTGCGTGCGTGCACAGGTGCTGAGCTAGCAGCTGTCTGGGTGGGTTAACGGTTACTACTCAAGAGCTAGCTAGCGGATCCAGAGATCGGTGCAGTGTGTGTGGGTGGCCGCTCATACGTGTCGACTAGCCGTTTCGTTTGATCACGTACGTACGTACGTACGGTGGCCTTGATTATTAGGGTCCTTTTCTCGTTAAGGTGTCCCGTAGGAATTTATGGGCCAGTATGCCGATCAATGAGTTCTGGTCGGCGCTGCAACTAATCCACGTATGTACGTGAAATATGATGCCCTAGTAAATTTCACCGATCCCTTGGCGAGCAAAGAAAGGTGCCTAGAGAGATTCTCTCAAGTAAAGAAAACGGAGGTAGGAGTAGTGCTTTGCTGACCAGAATCTGGGCTAGAGTTTCACACTGAGAGGAAGTCAAGTCCCCTTCGTGACTCTTTTCCTCTAGCTTGCGGTTGCTAGGGCAAACTCACCCCCTCCAAGTTTCTCTCATGAGTCCATGGCTTCCTTTCCCCTGATGTTGTTCCTACGACCGGGCTGGGAAGGAGATCCTCGCCGACCAGTAGTTTAGGTTATATATTTTTTTTCTTGCAGGGGCGGCGATCAGGCAGATGGCGGCGCTTCATTTTTGAGTTGGTCTTTCAGGCTCCGATCCTCCTCAAATTCGTCCGTCGGGATGACTTCAACGGAGTTACGACGGGCGTGCTCGCTACTTGAAGCAACCACATATGGTTAATTGTTTCTCTGGCTTCCATCCATGCAAAGGTCTATACACAATTCTGAACTCCCTCGTGTTGAACACTACATGATCCAAACTCAACTATTATGCAGTGAATATATGACTCAAATTTTAACTTCAATTTTTGCAAACTGTATTCCCTTTCCTTTTTGTGATGAATATAAAAAAATTATGAACTTCCTAGTTGTGGATTTGCCGCTTTATGTGAGTTGAATGTTAAATGTTGTTTCGTGCTCCACCTGAAACATTTATTTGTTAAGTAGCAAAAAAGCATGCTTCTTAAAAAAATATGTGCTCCACATTATAACACTATGTATGTTTGCAACATCTGTTTCATATTAATAAATCTTGATGTGTTTTCGGCCAAATTTAGTATGTGTCCATGGCATCCAAATTCACGGAGTAGCTACAATTTAGTTTGCTTAGAAAATAGTTAATTCTGATTCAACATTAATAATCATCACATAAACCATTTAGCTTATGGGAGCTGGTGAGTATGTGAGTTTAGGCATTCCTTGCATGAGAGATCTTAACATTTCCTTGCTGAACTCCTAACTAGAAAATATAGTTTGGATGGAGACCAAAACCAGAAGCTGACTAATGATTATAAGTATAGAACTCGGAAACCCTAATATTGTTATTGCATTGATAATAACTGAAAGGATTGAGAGGTTGACTATAGGGGGTGAATAGGATATTACAAAATTTTAGCTTCACCTTCAGTTTTAGGGGCAATGCTGATAAAGTAAGTTGTACAGATGTGCAATCTACAGTGAGAACAACCTATATGACAAGGAAGCTAAAACACTAGATAAGCAAGAACAACAAGCTAGCTATCAAGCAAACACAAGTAAATGTACAGAAATGATGAAATGGACAAGTTGGAGAAGCAGAAGTATCCCAAAGTTCGCACTCTTTGGGGAGTGCTAATACCCGTTAGACAGGTGCCAAAGAAAAAGCTCTGAAATGCCACCAAGTGGCTCACCCTAGTCTCCTTTTTGAGTCACCCAAACGGAGGAGCCACAAGTGACTCGTGGTTGGTCGTGAAGGAGACCACCGGACCTGTACAGACTTTTTCGAAGCACACAGTTTCCGGGCCTTGACTCGTACCACCTTAGAGTACCAAATCTCCCAAAGTAACAAGGTTGACGATAAACAAGAATGCGGATCACAAATTGGCTTGGTGGAAGTGTAGATTGGGTGATTCTCTTTCAATCCTAAGATTTTGGTTGAGTGGAGAGATTGAGAGAAATTGAGCTTTTGAAGTGTTGGAAATGATGGAGTAGCCGAAATCAATGGTTACATCTTGAGGTGGAAGAAGAGTGGGTATTTATACTCCCTCCCAAGGTGAGAGTTGCCAACCTTAGGGCCCCATGCGCATTGGGTTATAGCCCATGTGAGCACGGGGTCACCTAAGAGCCAAACACTAGACCACGTTCACCTGAGCTCTCCAAGGAGTTTAGCAACTGCCCCCGAGTCATAGGGCCCGTGCGCATGGGGTGTCCAAAGAGATTTTCCCGGACCCTGTGTGCACGGGGTACCCACACAAATTATCTTGAGTAGGGTATTAACCCAAATACCTTGTGGTAGGACCGAATGGCTTGTTTTTTATGTTTTGCATGATCCTCCTCCTTATGCAACCACCTCAACTTCTATTAATAGTGTGGTTGACCTATGAATCAAAGGAAACCAATAAAAACTTCAAGTCTCCAAATAATGACATTTTTTCCATTTTTGAAGTGGAGGTGGGCAACCATCTCCATATGAACTTATCGAGAGACCAATGACATGGGATAAACTTAATAACTGACATTAGTCTCACTAACTACAATATCAGCAACACCAATAAAACATTAGGGACTAAATGCACTTTCAATAACAGTTCTCCCTTCGTGAATGGGATTTTATGGGCCACTAGGGTCGCGGCCATGGGTTACATACCAATGACTTGTGGGAAATGGAAAAGAAAAGGATTTCGGGAGGACCACTGGTTTGGGAGCTCTAGCTTCAACATCTAGTCAGTTCAAATTAAACTGATTGGTTAGTTTAGGGTTTGGGAGCTCTAGCTTTAAGAAGGACTTGAATGTTAATACCAATGTATGGTTCGGGGGTTCAAATTAAACACACCTACCAGTGAAGTGTGGGATGGGGAGCAGCTAAACTCACCTTTGAGAGGGATTTGAATATTAATATTATGCAGATAGGGAAGAACTAGTATAGTTTTTTGTCTAGTTCGGGTTTGAATGTTGACCAACAATTGTAACTCGATGTCGTCTAGGAAAGTTTTATCGAAGGCAGATATGTACCGAGTTCACTGATATCAGTACATATAAATTGAAGAAAACACAAATACTAATCCTGGAGTTAGTCAAAATCAATATTTGAAGCAAAAATCCATAGTACAGTTGGCTTCCAACCAAAAACACAGTCCATACCCAATATAACTTATATAGCTATAAAATGTTAGTATAAAGAAATCGATACATGAACTAGATTAAAAAATAGACAAGGCATCATAAACAAAAACTAGCCTGATAATATTGAATAACTTGTAGGTTAAACTCGCATAAGTCTAACAAACATACAAGAATCAAAATATAACCATGATATGTTATATGGTTGAAAGCAAGTGACTTTATTCTACATACAAAAAATAACTTATTACAAATTAGTAAAAAAATGAACATGATTTTTTTAAAGGTAACATCTTGCCACACGAACCGTGGACCCGAAAAGAAAAGAACAATGTCCATCAGTAATTTTTAGCATGGTTGGAGCACGCGATCGAGAGGAGCAAAACTCAAATGAAGCCGAACATGATATAATGGACTGTAAAATAGCATATTATAAATAATAAAATCGCTCAAATATCGTTGGTGCTAGAGGCTTTCCATGAATGCGATGTGCCGACATGTTGAGTTCTGGTTATCATGAAGACTAAACAAGCTTTGAATGTTTACGAAGAAAAACAATCTTCAATTGCATTTGGAAGTAAAGTGGTAAGACAAAATATATCTTATAAATCGTGTCACCATTATAGTGGTGCCCATGCATAAGTTTGAGCCATAAAGCTATAGGCACAACTGACCAACCCTGGTGAGCTAAATGCATGTATCCGCCCACTTAGCGGGCGCACAAAATGATTGTGTTTCGTTGCCTCTTCCTCCATGTGCTCAAGCTTAGGGCACATGAACTGATCCTTATAACCATCCAGTAGGCATCTATAGCCCATAGCCAAGCAATAGTACCGGAGGTGTTGGGCATATAACTACTGGGTATGACCCGCCCAGGAGGGGCCGGGTCATGCCACTAGCAACTTAATGATGAAGATGGCGGGTCATGAAGCAAGCGTATTGAAGGCCCAAGACCCTGAGGCGACTTGAGGTCCAAAGGGATGAACCGCCATATGTTTAACTTGTACTGTAAGACAAGCTTAGTTGGAAACCGAGCCGGTCACGTTTGTGTGAGTCGGTCGGGACTCTGTAAGCCGCCGGGCATCAACGGGTGACCCACTGGTGGGTTAACTCAAGAAACAACTCATCGAGAACTAGGTCAAGCGTATTACTCCCTGGTAATCGAAACCCAAGCAATACAACCTAAAGCAGGAGTAGGCTTTTACCTCGTTGAGAGGGGCCGAACCTGGGTAAACTCTCTGTGTCCTTTGTCCCATTTAGCCCCTTCAAGCTAACCTAGTTGCGATGGCTCCACACCTAAGTCCTTTTGCTAGGACATCTGCCGTGTTAGGTCCACGACAGTTGGCGCCCACCGTGGGGCCAGCGCACGGTGGTTTCGAGTTCTTGAAGGGCAGCTTCTTAGGGATCAAGGGATACGCCATGGGCCATATGACCAAGAGTCGCCGCTACAAGCTCTACATCGACGACGCTGGCTGGGGCCCTGAGGCCGACTCAATTGAGTACGGGTACTTAGTCCCCTTCGGTGGAATCCACATCTTCATCGGCAAGATCGGCGAATCAGACCTGAGCCGGACGCCTGCACCGACATCATCGAAACGGCTCAGCGTGCACGACCCGCCAAGGTTCAACCCGCCGTGAAGCACGCCTTTGTGGGTTTCACTCAAGGAGTGGATCTTGAGGAAGGGTCTGTGTCCGGTGGAGAGACGGCCATCTACTTTGGTGATGAGTCCTCAACCGGCGAGACTGATTCCATATACCAATTGCAAGATGGTGGGCTTGGGGGCTGTTCTGATGGCGATAGTATTCCGGACCCCTATGAGCCACCGAACCGGGTTGCGATCTTGATGGCCGGCATACAACTGGTGATCAATTCAACAACTGTTGCGGCTATGACTTCTAGTTCAACGGCTGCGGCGATGGCCGGAGCGAGCGGCTCTGCGCGCCCGCTGGCTCAGGTTATGACCGAGCTGTTGGATGCTTTGGCGACTTTAATGGGGGCAGAGGTAACCCTAGAAACTCAAGAACATCACAAAGTGGATGTTGCGAAGCTGCGAGATGAGATAGCTCAAGCCAAGGAAGAACTGAAGGAAATATGCCCTAGAGGCAATAATAAAGTTATATTTATTTCCTTATTTCATGATAAATGTTTATTATTCATGCTAGAATTGTATTAACTGGAAACTTAGTACATCTGTGAATACATAGACAAAACATAAGTGTCCCTAGTATGCCTCTACTTGACTAGCTCGTTTATCGAAGATGGTTATGTTTCCTAACCATAGACATGTGTTCTCATTTGATGAACGGCATCACATCATTAGGAGAATGATGTGATGGACAAGACCCATTCGTTAGCTTAGCATTATGATCGTTACAGTTTCATTGCTACTGCTTTCTTCATGACTTATACATGTTCCTCAGACTATGAGATTATGCAACTCCCGAATACCGGAGGAACACATTGTGTGCTATCAAACGTCACAACGTAAATGGGTGATTATAAAGATGCTCTACAGGTGTCTCCGAAGGTATTTGTTGGGTTGGCATAGATCGAGATTAGGATTTGTCACTCCGTGTTTCGGAGAGGTATCTCTGGGTCCTCTCGGTAATGCTCATCATTATAATCCTTGCAAGCAATGTGACTAATGAGTTAGTTGCGGGATGAAGTATTATGGAACGAGTAAAGAGACTAGCCGGTAACGAGATTGAACTAGGTATGATGATACCGAGGATCGAATCTCGGGCAAGTAACATACCGATGACAAAGGGAATAATGTATGTTGTTATGCGGTTTGACCGATAAAGATCTTCGTAGAATATGTAGGAGCCAATATGAGCATCCAGGTTCCGCTATTGCTTATTGACCGGAGATGTGTCTTGGTCATGTCTACATAGTTCTCGAACCCGTAGGGTCCGCACGCTTAACGTTTGATGACGATTTGTATTATGAGTTATGTGTTTTGATGACCGAAGTTTGTTCGGAGTCCCGGATGAGATCACCGACGTGACGAGGAGTCTCGAAATGGTCGAGACATAAAGATTGATATATTGGACCATGTTATTCGAACACCGGAAGTGTTCCGGATAGTTTTGGGTAAAAACGGAGTGCCGGAGGGGTTACCGGAACCCCCCGGGGAGTTGATGGGCCTTAGTGGGAAGGAGAGGCGGCAGCCAGGAGGTGGCGGCCCCCAAGCCCAGTCCGAATTGGACAAGGGGTTGGGGTGCGGCCCCCCTCTCCCTTCCTCCCCCCTTCTCCTTTAGGTGGAAACCTACTAGGACTTGGAGTCCTAGTAGGATTCGCCTTCTCCCGGCGCGCCTAGCTAGGGTCGGCCGGTCTCCCCCTCCCTCCTTTATATACGGGGGCAGGGGGCACCCTAGAACACACAAGTTGATCTTTTAGCCATGTGCGGTGCCCCCCTCCACAGTTACACACCTCGATCATATCGCCGTAGTGCTTAGGCGAAGCCCTACGCCGGTAACATCATCATCACCGTCGCCACGCCGTCGTGCTGACGGAACTCACCCTCGTCCTCAACTGGATCAAGAGCACGAGGGACATCATCGAGATAAACGTGTGCTGAACGCGGAGGTGCCGTACGTTCGGTACTTGGATCGGTTGGATCGCGAAGAAGTTCGACTACATCAACCGCGTTACTAAACGCTTCCGCTTTCGGTCTACAAGGGTACGTGGACACACTCTCCCCTCTCGTTGCTATGCATCTCCTAGATAGATCTTGCGTGATCGTAGGAATTTTTTGAAATTACTGCATTCCCCAACAAGAACTTGCTGCTGAGAATGCTAGGATGGCGACAGAGCGAGCCGCCTTGGACGCGCAATCACAACGGATTTAGGCAGAGTTGTTCCGACTCACCTTGGATCAGAACGCTTCAAACGCTATCATGAGGAGGAGGCACCAGACTCGTCGACCCACAGAGTTTGAGGTTAGGAACCTTTTGAACACGCCTGGGGCAGGGACCAGTGACCCGCCCGTGGTGAACCGGGCTGTTGAGCCCCCGCAACCGGAGCACCGCTTCAGCCACGTGCTACAGACCCGCCTCAGCAAGTGCCAACACCGCCGGGTCATTATTCTAACCCTCTGGATAACATGGTTGCCGCGGCTACGCGATTGGCGGCTCTCCCTGTGGAAGGCGAGTCACCGGCTGCGATGGAGATACGGAGGGCCGGAGAGCTTCTTCAGACAGCGGTGGCACAGCAGGCGGCTTATTCATATAGTCGTGAACGGATTCATTCAACCCCGCGTCCAAGCCGGAGTTATAGTAGCCATATTGAGTCGCCAGCGATTTCAAGCAGTGAGCGGCACCATAACCAGCCCTGTAGGCATGACCCGCCGTGTGCGGATAACAATGCTCAAGCTTTGGTGGATCAGGGCAGGGCACGTCGAGAGGCCGAACTGGCGGCTCAGTTGGCGGCTCAACAGCAATCTCCGGTTTACCCATCAGTTTCTGTGGAGGCAGGAGTGACCTCTAGAACCCTTGGTGTGCCGTGCTTAGTGCCGGCTTTGCATAATGAGCGCCTGCCCAAGGATTTTAAGGGCCCCCGCAAGGTGCCTAACTATACGGTGGATCAGCCCCCGGAGACCTGGATTGAGAGCTATGAGATGGCCATGGAGATGTTGGATGTTAGTGATGCTGCGCGTGCTAAGTACTTCACCATGATGTTAGATGGGCCGGCACACACTTGGCTGAAAGGATTGCCCCCTAACTCCATCAGGTCATGGGCCGAATTGAAGACACGTTTTATCCAAAATTTCAAAGACACGTGCAAGCAGCCTATGTCGATTCTTGATTTAGACTCTTGCGTCCAGGGTGAGGGCGAGTCAACAACCAATTGGGTGCACCGGATCTATGCTGTTATCCACTCATCGGACCGTATTAACGCCGGTTCAGCTGTTTTAATGTTGGAAAATAATTGCTGATTCCTTCCCCTTAAGCAGAAGCTTGGGTGGCTTAAGCGCCACTACAATGACATGGGAGAGCTCATGGCGGCTCTTGTCAAATACGCTGACTCTGATAGTACTAAGGACCCTGAGTCTGATGAGGAGAAGGCTGGCAAGGGAAAAAAGAATGGCAATGCCAAGGGGCAGTGATACGTCTCCAACGTATCTATAATTTTTGGTTGCTCCATGCTATATTATCTTCTGTTTTGGACATTATTGGGCTTTATGATACACTTTTATATTATTTTTGGGACTAACCTATTAACCGGAGGCCCAGCCCAGAATTGTTGTTTTTTGCCTATTTCAGAGTTTCGCAGAAAAAGAATATCAAACGGAGTCCAAACGGAATGAAACCTTCGGGAACGTGATTTTCGGAACGAACATGATCCAGAGGACTTGGACCCTACGTCAAGAAAGCTACCAGGAAGCCACGAGGTAGGGGGCGCGCCCTCCACCCTCGTGGGCCCCATTGCTCCACCGACGTACTCCTTCCTCCTATATATACCTACGTACCCCCAAACTACCAGATACGGATCCAAAAACCTAATTCCACCGCCGCAACCTTCTGTATCCGTGAGATCCCATCTTGGGGCCTGTTTCGGAGCTCCGCCGGAGGGGGCATCAATCACGGAGGGCTTCTACATCAACACCATAACCTCTCCGATGATGTGTGAGTAGTTTACTTCAGACCTTCGGGTCCATAGTTATTAGCTAGATGGCTTCTTCTCTCTTTCTGGATCTCAATACAATGTTCTCCCCCTCTCTTGTGGAGATCTATTTGATGTAATCTTCTTTTGCGGTGTGTTTGTTGAGACTGATGAATTATGGGTTTATGATCAAGTTTATCTATGAACAATATTTGAATCTTCTGAATTCTTTTATGTATGATTGGTTATCTTTGCAAGTCTCTTCGAATTATCAGTTTGGTTTGGCCTACTAGATTGATCTTTCTTGCAATGGGAGAAGTGCTTAGCTTTGGGTTCAATCTTGCGGTGTCCTTTCCCAGTGACAGTAGGGGCAGCAAGGCACGTATTGTATTGTTGCCATCGAGGATAACAAGATGGTTTTTTTTATCATATTGCATGAGTTTATCCCTCTACATCATGTCATCTTGCTTAAAGCGTTACTCTGTTCTTATGAACTTAATAATCTAGATGCATGCTGGATAGCGGTCGATGTGTGGAGTAATAGTAGTAGATGCAGGCAGGAGTCGGTCTACTTGTCTTGGACGTGATGCCTATATACATGATCATACCTAGATATTCTCATAACTATGCTCAATTCTGTCAATTGCTCAACAGTAATTTGTTCACCCACCGTAAATACTTATGCTCTTGAGAGAAGCCACTAGTGAAACCTATGGCCCCCGGGTCTATTTTCCATCATATTAATCTCCCGACAACAAGCTATTTCTTTCGCCATTTTTGTTTTACTTTCTTTACTTTGCATCTTTATCATAAAAAATACCAAAAATATTATCTTATCATATCTATCAGATCTCACTCTCGTAAGTGACCGTGTAGGGATTGACAACCCCTTATCGCGTTGGTTGCGAGGATTTATTTGTTTGTGTAGGTGCGAGGGACTCGTGCGTGGCCTCCTACTGGATTGATACCTTGGTTCTCAAAAACTGAGGGAAATACTTACGCTACTTTGCTGCATCGCCCTTTCCTCTTCAAGGGAAAACCAACGCAGTGCTCAAGAGGTAGCAAGAAGGATTTCTGGCGCCGTTGCCGGGGAGGTCTACGCACAAGTCAAAACATACGAAGTACCCATCACAAACTCTTATCCCTCACATTACATTATTTGCCATTTGCCTCTCGTTTTCCTCTCCCCCACTTCACCCTTGCCGTTTTCTTCGCCCCTATTCCGTTCGTCTTTTTTGTTTGCTTGTGTTGCCATGTGCCTTCTATGTGCTTGCATCTTCGCGTGCTAAAAATCAATTGATATGGATCCTCATCCCCTTGCTAATCTTTTTAAGAGATCCAATTATGATGAACCAATTTCTAGTGATTTGAGTGCACTAGATTATCTTTATGAGGTTTTGCTTGAAATTCGTGAATCTGGAAATTGTGATGAGGAAATTTATGAAGAGATTCACGATAGCTCCTTGAATAAAAGGCATGATTGCAATGATTTTACTATAAATTCTCTTGATGTCAATTGTGCTAATAATATGCAAAACCCTAAGCTTGGGGATGCGAGTTTTGCTATGTCTACTACTTGTTGCAATGATCATGATTGGGGTGATTCTTCTTATGATCTTGAAATTTTATTTAAGCCCCATGATGAATATGAGATTGATAATAATGTTTGCAATAATACTGAAAGTGGGTTTGGAAGAGTGTCAACTTTAGATCCCACATATTTGTATAATGTTCAATCTTATGAAGTTTTTGATAAAAGTGGGTTTGGAGAGGTCATGACTTTAGTTAATGATATTCCCACTATTTTGGAAGAGTGTCAACTTTGCATGCATGTGGATCTTGTTGAAAATATTTTATGTGATAGCTATTTTGTCAAATTTTCTTATGATCCCACATGTAATTATTATAAGAGAGGAAAATATGGTTGGAGAAATTTTCATGTTACTAAATTACCTCTCGTTATGTTGAGATTGCTATTGTTTCTTTCCGCTTCCTTGCATATGCTAGTTTTTGCTTGCCTTGATAATTTGTTTGCCTACAAGATGCCAATGCATAGGAAGTATGTTAGACTTATATGTTTTTGTCACATATTTTATGATGCTCTCTTTGTGCTTCAATTCTTGTCTTTCATGTGAGCATCATTGAAATCTCTATGCCTAGCTAGGGGTGCTAAACGATAGCGCTTGTTGGGAGGCAACCCAATTTTATTTTTATTTTTTTGCTTTTTGCTTCTTTTTAGGAATAAATATTTGTTCTAGCCTCTGGTTAGATGTGTTTTTATGTTTTAGTTAGTGTTTGTGCCAAGTTTAACCTATAGGATCTTCTTGCATGATAGTTATTTGATCTTGCAGAAAATTCCAGAAACTTTCTGTTCACAAAAATAATTGTTAAAAATCACCAGAACGTGATAAAATATTGATTCCAATTGATTCTGATCAATAAACAAATTTTCTAGGTCTTCCTATTTTTTCTGAATTTTTGGAGTTCCAGAAGTTTGCGTTAGTTACAGATTACTACAGACTGTTCTGTTTTTGACAGATTCTGTTTTTCGTGTGTTGTTTGCTTATTTTGATGAATCTATGGCTAGTAAAATAGTTTATAAACCATAGGGAAGTTGGAATATAGCAGGTTTAAGACCAATATAAATAAAGAATGAGTTCATTACAGTACCTTGAAGTGGTCTTTTGTTTTCTTTCGCTAACGGAGCTCACGAGATTTTCTGCCGAGTTTTGTGTTGTGAAGTTTTCAAGTTTTGGGTGAAAGATTTGATGGATTATGGACCAAGGAGTGGCAAGAGCCTAAGCTTGGGGATGCCCATGGCACCCCCAAGATAATCTAAGGACACCTAAAAGCCAAAGCTTGGGGATGCCCTGGAAGGCATCCCCTCTTTCGTCTACTTCCATCGGTAACTTTACTTGGAGCTATATTTTTATTCACCACATGATATGTGTTTTGCTTGGAGCGTCTTGTATTATTTGAGTCTTTATTTTTAGTTTACCACAATCATCTTTGTTGTACACACCTTTTGAGAGAGACACACATGATTCGGAAATTATCAGAATACTCTATGTGCTTCACTTATATCTTTTGAGTTATATAGTTTTTGCTCTAGTACTTCACTTATATCTTTTAGAGCACGGTGGTGGATTTGTTTTATAGAAACTATTGATCTCTCATGCTTCACTTAGATTATTTTGAGAGTCTTAAATAGCATGGTAATTTGCTTAAATAATCCTAATATGCTAGGTATTCAACATTAGTAAAAACTTTCTTATGAGTGTTTTGAATACTAAGAGAAGTTTGATGCTTGATGATTGTTTTGAGATATGGAGGTAGTGATATTAAAGTTGTGCTAGTTGAGTAGTTGTGAATTTGAGAAATACTTGTGTTGAAGTTTGCAAGTCCCGTAGCATGCGCGTATGGTAAACGTTATGTAACAAATTTGAAACATGAGGTGTTCTTTGATTGTCCTCCTTATGAGTGGAGGTCGGGGACGAGCGATGGTCTTTTCCTACCAATCTATCCCTCTAGGAGCATGCGCGTAGTGCTTGGTTTTTGATGACTTGTAGATTTTTGCAATAAGTATGTGAGTTCTTTATTACTAATGTTGAGTCCATGGATTATACGCACTCTCACCTTTCCATCATTGCTAGCCTCTTCGGTACCGTGCATTGCCCTTTCTCACATTGAGAGTTGGTGCAAACTTCGCCGGTGCATCCAAACCCCGTGATATGATACACTCTTTCACACATAAACCTCCTTATATCTTCCTCAAAACAGCCACCATACCTACCTATTATGGCATTTCCATAGCCATTCCGAGATATATTGCCATGCAACTTTCCACCGTTCCGTTTATCATGACACGTTCATCATTGTCATATTGCTTTGCATGATCATGTAGTTGACATAGTATTTGTGGCAAAGCCACCGTCCATAATTCTTTCATACATGTCACTCTTGGTTCATTGCATATCCCGGTACACCGCCGGAGGCATTCATATAGAGTCATACTCTGTTCTAGTATCGAGTTGTAATCATTGAGTTGTAAATAAATAGAAATGTGATGATCATCATTTTCTAGAGCATTGTCCCAAGTGAGGAATAAAAAAGAGAGAAAGGCCATAAAAAAAGGAAGGCCCAAAAAAATGACAGAAAAAGAGAGAAGGGACAATGTTACTATCCTTTTACCACACTTGTGCTTCAAAGTAGCACCATAATCTTCATGATAGAGAGTCTCTTGTTTTGTCATTTTCATATACTAGTGGGAATTTTTCATTATAGAACTTGGCTTGTATATTCCAACAATGGGCCTCCTGAAGAGCCCTAGGTCTTCATGAGCAAGCAAGTTGGATGCACACCCACTTAGTTTCTTTTGTTGAGCTTTCATATATTTATAGCTCTAGTGCATCCGTTGCATGGCAATCCCTACTCATTGCATTAACATCAATCGATGGGCATCTCCATAGCTCATTGATTAGCCTCGTTGATGTAAGACTTTCTCCTTTTTTGTCTTCCCCACATAACCCCCATCATCATATTCTATTCCACCCATAGTGCTATATCCATGGCTCACGCTCATGTATTGCGTGAAGGTTCAAAAAGTTTGAGATTACTAAAGTATGAAACAATTGCTTGGCTTGTCATCGGGGTTGTGCATGATGAGAACATTCTTGTGTGACGAAAATGGAGCATGACTAAACTATATGATTTTGTAGGGATGAACTTTCTTTGGCCATGTTATTTTGAGAGGACATAATTGCTTAGTTAGTATGCTTGAAGTATTATTATTTTTATGTCAATATTGAACTTTTATCTTGAATCTTTCGGATCTGAATATTCATACCACAATTAAGAAGAATTACATTGAAATTATGCCAACTAGCATTCCACATCAAAAATTCTGTTTTTATCATTTACCTACTCGAGGACGAGCAGGAATTAAGCTTGGGGATGCTTGATACGTCTCCAACGTATCTATAATTTTTGATTGCTCCATGCTATATTATCTTCTGTTTTGGGCATTATTGGGCTTTATTATACACTTTTATATTATTTTTGGGACTAACCTATTACCGGAGGCCCATCCCAGAATTGCTGTTTTTTGCCTATTTCAGAGTTTCGCAGAAAAAGAATATCAAACGGAGTCCAAACGGAATGAAACCTTCGGGAACGTGATTTTCGGAACGAACATGATCCAGAGGACTTGGACCCTACGTCAAGAAAGCTACCAGGAAGCCACGAGGTTTGGGGGCGCGCCTACCCCCCTTGGGCGCGCCCTCCACCCTCGTGGGCCCCATGTTGCTCCACCGACGTACTCCTTCCTCCTATATATACCTACGTACCCCCAAACTACCAGATACGGAGCCAAAAACCTAATTCCACCGCCGAAACCTTTTGTACCCGTGAAATCCCATCTTGGGGCCTGTTCCGGAGCTCCGCCGGAGGGGGCATCGATCACGGAGGGCTTCTACATCAACACCATAGCCTCTCCGATGATGTGTGAGTAGTTTACTTCAGACCTTCGGGTCCATAGTTATTAGCTAGATGGCTTCTTCTCTCTTTTTGGATCTCAATACAATGTTCTCCCCCTCTCTTGTGGAGATCTATTCGATGTAATCTTCTTTTGCGGTGTGTTTGTTGAGATCGATGAATTGTGGGTTTATGATCAAGTTTATCTATGAACAATATTTGAATCTTCTGAATTCTTTTATGTATGATTGGTTATCTTTGCAAGTCTCTTCGAATTATCAGTTTGGTTTGGCCTACTAGATTGATCTTTCTTGCAATGGGAGAAGTGCTTAGCTTTGGGTTCAATCTTGCGGTGTCCTTTCCCAGTGACAGTAGGGGCAGCAAGGCACGTATTGTATTGTTGCCATCGAGGATAACAAGATGGGGTTTTTATCATATTGCATGAGTTTATCCCTCTACATCATGTCATCTTGCTTAAAGCGTTACTCTGTTCTTATGAACTTAATACTCTAGATGCATGCTAGATAGCGGTCGATGTGTGGAGTAATAGTAGTAGATGGAGGCAGGAGTCGATCTACTTGTCTTGGACGTGATGCCTATATACATGATCATACCTAGATATTCTCATAACTATGCTCAATTTTGTCAATTGCTCAACAGTAATTTGTTCACCCACCGTAAATACTTATGCTCTTGAGAGAAGCCACTAGTGAAACCTATGGCCCCCGGGTCTATTTTCCATCATATTAATCTCCCGACAACAAGCTATTTCTGTCGCCGTTTTTGTTTTACTTTCTTTACTTTGCATCTTTATCATAAAAAATACCATAATATTATCTTATCATATCTATCAGATCTCACTCTCGTAAGTGACCGTGTAGGGATTGACAACCCCTTATCGCGTTGGTTGCGAGGATTTATTTGTTTGTGTAGATGCGAGGGACTCGTGCGTGGCCTCCTACTGGATTGATACCTTGGTTCTCAAAAACTGAGGGAAATACTTATGCTACTTTGCTGCATCACCCTTTCCTCTTCAAGGGAAAACCAACGCAGTGCTCAAGAGGTAGCAGGCAGCAGCACAATACTGCAGGTCAAGGTAACAATGGGAAGCGCAAGCACATGGACGGCGGTTCAGACTTTGTGGCCAATACCAACGCACAGGGTAACAATCAACGTCGTAAGGGGAAAGCGTCAACGCCCCGGTTTGGTGGACCAAATTTCAACCTTGAGGCGATGATGTATCAGCCTTGTCTGAAGTACGGTACGCAAGATAAGCCGGCCAGCCATCTGTGGAAATATTGCTTCATCATGAGGGAGTATAGAAATTCCAGCATTTTCCAGAACAATCATGGCCCGCATGGCGGGTCGGGATCCGGCTCTCACGGACTTGGCTTTGGAGGTGGCGGCTCAAGCTCCGGTTTTCAGGGCCAAGGCAATCAAGGTGGCTTTAATCAACAACCTAGTCAAGGGAATCAGCAGCAGCAGTCTGGTTATCAGAGTAATCCGAAGTAGTTGAATAGTGGTCAATATCATGTGTTTACTACGAGCTTATGCAAATGAGACCAGAAGGTTTAAGTGGGCAGTGAATGTGGTTGAGCCGGCGGTTCCTTGGTACTTGCGATGGTCTGAACATCCTATTATATGGAGCCGTGAGGATCACCCGCCCCGGGTTGACAATCCGGGTCAGTTGGCTTTGGTGGTTGTGCCTTAGGTTGGAGGGTACAAGTTTACTAAGGTGCTCATGGATGGAGGCAGCAGCATCAATATCCTTTACTATGATACTTTTCGCCGTATGAATTTGACTGAAAAAGATCTTAAGCCGTCTTCTACTGTTTTTCATGGGGTGGTGCCTGGTAAGTCGGCACCCAGTGGGTAAGATAGCTTTGGAAGTGGCCTTTGGTGATGATCATGATTACAGAGCTGAAACATTGACTTTTGAAGTAGTTAAGATCAAAAGCCCTTATCACGCCCTATTTGGGCGGCTGGCTTATGCTAAGTTTATGGCAAGACCTTGTTATGTTTATCTGCAGCTTAAGATGCCGGGTCGTAAGGGTACCATCACAGTGCATGGGAACAGGAAGATCGCCTTGGAGTGTGAAGAGGGTGATGCTGCTTATGCTGAGTCTGTTTGTGCAAAAGAGGAGTTGAAGTTTTACAACGATAATGTTGACTCGGCAGATATGACACCTTTGAAGAAGCCAACCACAGAGCATGACCCCTTTTTTAAGTTTAAATCGGTAGATGATACTAAGCTGCTTGATTTTGTTCCTGGCAATTCATCCAAGCAGTTCAGTATCAGTGCTAATATGGATCCAAAATAGGAAAGCGCCCTCATCGAGTTCATCCGTGAGAACCGGGACATGTTTGCATGGAAACCTTCAGACATGCCAGGTGTACCGAGGGAACTCGCTGAGCACACTCTCAATATTGATCCAAAGTTTAAGCCGTTCAAGCAATTCCTTCGTTGTTTTAATGAGGAGAGGCATAAGGCCATTGGCGAAGAAGTGGCCCGGCTCTTGGCGGCTGGGTTCATCATTGAAGTTTTTCATCCTGAGTGGTTAGCTAACTCGGTGCTGGTACTTAAGAAGAATGGCACTTGGCGTATGTGTGTGGATTACACAGACCTTAACAAGGCCTGTCCGGCTGACCCTTTTGCTCTCCCTCGTATTGATCAGATCATCGATGCTACGACGGGTTGTGAGCGTTTGATTTTTCTGGATGCTTACTCTCGTTATCATCAGATCAAGATGGCAGTTAAGGACCAGGAGAAGACGGCTTTCATCACTCCCTTTGGAGCCTTCTGCTGTGTGTCTATGCCTTTTGGACTTAAGAGTGCCCATGCAACCTATCAGCAGTGCGTTCAGAATTGCCTCCATGACCAGATTGGACGCAATGTTCATGCTTATGTGGATGATATTGTTGTGAAATCCAGGAAGGAAACATTGATAGATGATTTGAAAGAGACCTTTGACAATCTCCGGGTCTACAAGATGATGCTTAACCCGGCCAAGTGTGTTTTTGGTGTGCCAGCAGGCAAGCTCTTTAGTTTTTTGGTTTCTGAAAGAGGCATTGAAGCTAACCCGGAGAAAATCAAGGCTATCACTTCTTTGGCTAAACCGGTGTGTATTAATGATGTCCAGCGTCTGGCTGGTCGTATTGCAGCTTTAAGCCGGTTCATAAGCCGTTTGGGCGAAAAGGCTATCCCTCTGTATCACATGATGAAGAAAACAGATTGTTTTGTCTGGAGTGATGCTACCAGTCAGGTGTTTGAGGCGTTGAAAAAGCAGTTGGCTGAGCCGCCAATCCTTGCAGCTCGTATTGATAAGGAGCCCTTACTATTATATGTGGCTGCTAATAGTAGAGCCGTTGATACGTCTCCAATGTATCTATAATTTTTTATTGTTCCATGCTGTTATATTATCAATCTAGGATGTTTTATAATCATTTTATAGTCATTTTATATTATTTTTTGGTACTAACCTATTGACATAGTGCCAAGTGTCAGTTGATGTTTTCTGCACGTTTTTTACATTGCAGGAAATCAATATCAGACGGAGTCCAAATGCAACGAAACTTCACGAAGATTTTTTATGGACCAGAAGACACCTAATGGGCAAAGTCTGCGCCTAGGGGGTGCTCCGAGGGGAGCACAACCCACCAGGGCGCGCCAGGAGGCCCAGGCGCGCCCTGGTGGGTTGTGTCCACCTCGGGTGCCCCCCGGACCGCCTCTTTGCTCTATAAATACCCCAATATTCCAGAAATCCTAGGGGAGTTGACAAAAATCAATTCCAGCTGCTGCAGAATCCAGAACCACCAGATCCAATCTAGACACCATCACGGAGGGGTTCACCACTTTCATTGGTGCTTCTCCGATGATGCGTGAGTAGTTCTTTGTAGACCTTCAGGTCCGTAGTTAGTAGCTAGATGGCTTCCTCTCTCTTGCTGAATTCTCAACACAATGGTCTCTTGGAGATCCATATGAAGTAACTCTTTTTGCGGTGTGTTTGTTCAGATCGAATGAACTTTGAGTTTATGACCAGATCTATCTTTTTATATCCATGCAATTTATTTGAGTTTCTTTGATATCTTATATGCATGATTTCTTATAGCCTCGTATTTCTTCTCTGATATTTGGGTTTTGTTTGGCCAACTTGATCTATTTATCTTGCAATGGGAAGAGGTGCTTTGTAGTGGGTTCGATCTTACGATGTTTTATCCCAGTGACAGAAGGGGAACCGACATGTATGTATCGTTGGTACTAAGGATAAAACGATGGGGTCTATCTCTACATAGATATATCTTGTCTACATCATGTCATCGTTCTTATTGCATTACTCCCTTTATCCATGAACATAATACACTAGATGCATGCTGGATAGCGGTCGATGTGTGGAGTAATAGTAGTAGATGCAGGTAGGAGTCGGTCTACTAATCTTGGACGTGATGCCTATATAATGATCATTGCCTGGATATCGTCATGATTATTTTAAGTTCTATCAATTGCGCAACAGTAATTTGTTTACCCACCATTTGCTATTTTCTCGAGAGAAGCCACTAGTCAAACCTACGGCCCCCGGGTCTCTTTCACATATATTTGCCTTTGCGATCTACTTTTCCTTTGCTTTTATTTTCAGATCTATTAAACCAAAAATACAAAAATACCTTGCTGTGTTTTATTCTTATTTATTTTATTTGGCGTTCGATCTATCAATATACTACAATTTTATTCACGTCCGTTTACCAATTTCTGGCGCCGTTACCCGGAAGGGATTGACAACCCCGTTAACACGTAGGGTTGCGAGTAGTTGTTATTTGTGTGCAGGGGCTGTTTACGGTGTGTTGCTTGGTTCTCCTACTGGTTCGATAACCTTGGTTTCATCACTGAGGGAAATACCTACCGTCGCTATGCTGCATCATCCCTTCCTCTTTTGGGAAATACCGACGTAGTCCTAGCAGACATCAAGAGGAATTTCTCGCGCCGTTGCCGGGGAGGATCTTCAACATATACCAGGTTTCTAATCAAAAATCTCATCTCCTCGCAATTTACATTATTAGCCATTTGCCTCTCATTTTTCTCTCCCCCACTTCACAAAAAATTACCGTTTTATTCGCCCCTCTTTTTCGTTCGCCGTTTTCTCGTCAGATCTATTCTTTGCTTGCAATCATGAGTGATTTCGGTATGGCACCAACAGATGATGGCCTAACTCCTAAGATTGGACATACGGGCAATCTGGATGCTAAAACTTTTATCTTGGGGCAAGGGAATGTTATGGGAAAGAACGTATCCAAGAATTTTTCAATTGTGTTGGAAATCTAAGTCTTGATGATGCTCCTATACTTAAAACTACTAGATCTTATGTGGATGTTATTTCAGCACTAGTTCTGAAACTTGAAAGTAAATTTATCCGTACTCATCCTACTTTGCAAAGATTGTCTTTTGAGCTTCCCGTTATAAAGAATCCTAGGGCTAAAAAGTTGGCCACTCTCGTTCTTATGAATGAGTTAGACTACATAATACGAGAAGCTAGGGAAATCTTTTATTTTTATGGTATGAATCGTGAAAAACCCTTGATAGATGAAATTATTTACAAGAGTGATTATGCGCTAAGGCATTTGCTTGGGGATAATAAAATCTTTGATGAGAATCTTAAAAAGGAAATCCTCGTTTTAGATATAATCCAACAAGTCTTCAATAATGTTAATCAACATTACTCTTGGATTGTTGCCGGAAACCAAAGGGGTTATGATGAAAACCAACTTAGGATTGCTGAAGTTTCTATGGATAATATGTTTTATGTTGTGTTTACAAAACCCCATGATGGAAACACCTCTAAGAAAATTAAGAAGAAAGATGACAAAACATAGATCATTTGCTTTATGCCTAGCTAAGGGCGTAAAACAATCACGCTTGTTGGGAGGCAACCCAATGAATAAAATTTATTTTTGCTTTTAGCTTTATATTCTTGAGTGTTTGCACAATTATGCTACTGTTATGATTGTGTTTTTTGTGTTTTAATTAGTGTTTGCGCCAAGTAAGCCTTTAGGATCTTCTTGGGTGATAGTTGTTTGATCTTGCTGAAAAACAAAAACTTTTGCACTCACGAACACAATTATGAAAAATCACCAGAGAGTGCTAAAATGCCAATTCTTTTCGCAGTAGATTTATATACAAATTGCTCAGGTTGTCCTAATTTTTCAGAATTTTTGGAGTTACAGAATTATTCGAAATAGTCAGATTGCTATAGACTGTTCTGGTTTGACAGATTCTGTTTTATTTGCGTTGTGTGCTTGTTTTAATGGCTCTATGGTTTTCTTTGATGAGTTTTTGCCATATAAAAGTTGGAATACGGTAGATATAATGCAAAAACAAAATATGAATTGGTTTGATACAGTACCTATAGTAGTGATTTGCTTTCTTATACTAAAGGATCTCACGAAGGTTTTGTTGAGTTTTGTGTGATTGAAGTTTTCAAGTTTTGGGTTATCTTCCGATGGATGAAGGAATAAGGAGAAAGAAGAGCCTAAGCTTGGGGATGCCCTGGCATCCCAAGCTATTATCCAAAAGAGAGCAAGCAACTAAGCTTGGGGATGCCCCCGAGTGGCATCCCCTCTTTCTTCTAACGACCATCGGTATTTTACTCGAAGCTATATTTTTATTCGTCACATACTATGAGTTTTGCTTGGAGCGTCTTGTACGATATGATTCTTTGCTTGTTCTATTTTGTGTTTTAAGTCTTGATTCCTTGCTGTACACACCTATTTGAGAGAGCCAAAATTATGTCATGACTTGTTAGAATTGCTCTCTATGCTTCACTTAAATTTTTTATGAGCTATGGACTTGCTCTAGTGCTTCACTTATATCTTTTTGAGCACGGTGTTCTTTAGTATTTTTGAAGAAATGCTCTCTTGCTTCACTTAGATTTATTTGAGATTTAGCAAAATTTTCAAGAAATTCTCTCTTGCTTCACTTAAATTATTTTTGAGAGAAAAATTATGCTCGTGATCTTCACTTATATTTGTTTGAGCTTATCAAAAGCAACATATGAAAATTAGTCCAAAAGTGATAGATATCCAAGAAGGATATAATAAAAACTTTCATGAAGATCATTGGACAAAATAAACTTGATTCCTTGTAATAGTTTTGAGATGTGATAATGTGATATGTGAGTCATGTTGATGAGTAATTATGCTTTAGCAAGAATATTGGTGTTAAGGTTTGTGATTCCCTATGCAAGCACGAAAGTTAATAGTCATGCAATGAAATTATATCCTACTTGTGGTGCATTATTCGGTGTTAATTATGCTTAATGCTTGCTTATGAGATTATTCGTTTCTTGGTTGGTCGCTTCTTAATCTTTTGCTAGCCTTTATTTTGCACTAAGTATGATCTCTACTTGTGCATCCAAAACCTTTAAACCAGTTTTGCCACATGAGTCCACTATATCTACCTATATGCAGTATTCTTTTGCCGTTCTAAGCAAATTTGTATGTGTCATCTCTAATTTTCAAAATAAACTTCTCTTTTGTGTGTTCGTACTGCTCGCGGAGCAGTGAGGGATGGCTAATATTTTCCATGTTAGATGTGTTATTCTCAAGATGAGTGTTTATTCACTTGGCATTGCACAAGAGTAAGGCAAAGGTATTAGGGATGCCCAGCCCTGAAATGAAAAATGAATTTACTTTATGTTGTCAAATAATAAATTCCTTGAAAAGTGTTGGTATGGAAGGCAACCGTGGATTCGGCTAGCCATGGAAAGTGAAAGTATGGTGGAAAAAGGAATAAACATTATTTTCTGTTTGGGAACCGCCTATGATATATTTAGCATGGAAAGTGTTGGGAACTCTAAGTCATTTTTGTTGGTGGGAAAGACACACCTCCCAAAATGTTTTTATCTCTAAGTTTTTCAGTTTGAGCTCTGGCACCTCTACAAATCCCTACTTCCCTCTGCGAAGGGCCTTTCTTTTACTTCATTTAATTTTTATTTTGAATTTGAGTCTCCATCTTCTCTTATAAAAGCACCAACTAGGATGGAATATGATCGTACTTGAGTATTGGGTGTAGCTAATATGCGAGTGTGTTTCATGAATGGATCAATGATTGAGCATGATGGGCTAGGGATAACTTATTTTAGCGTTGATATTTTGAAAGACATGGTTGCTTGTTGATATGCTTGAGTATTTAAGTTATCATGTCAAAACTAGACTATTGCTTTGAATCACATAAAAGTCCAAATGTCCATGCTATAAAGAAAAGAATATGATATGACATGTTAGGCAGCATTCCACATCAAAAAATCTGTTTTTATCACTTACCTACCCGAGGACGAGCAGGAGTTAAGCTTGGGGATGGTAATACATCTCCAACGTATCTATAATTTTTTAATTGTTCCATGTTGTTATATTATCAATCTTGGATGTTTTATAATCATTTTATAGTCATTTTATATCATTTTTTGGTACTAACCTATTGACATAGTGTCAAGTGCCAGTTGTTGTTTTCTGCATGTTTTTTACATCGCAGGAAATCAATATCAGACGGAGTCCAAATGAAATGAAACTACACGGAGATTTTTTATGGACCAGAAGACACCTAATGGGCCAAGGCTACGCCTGGGGTGTTCCGAGGGGAGCACAACCCACCAGGGCACGCCAGGAGGCCCAGGCGTGCCCTGGTGGGTTGTGCCCACCTCGGGTGCCCCCCGGACCGCCTCTTTGCTCTATAAATACCCCAATATTCCAGAAACCCTAGGGGAGTCGACGAAAATCAATTCCAGCCGCCGTAGAGTCCAGAACCACCAGATCCAATCTAGACACCATCACGGAGGGGTTCACCACTTCCATTGGTGCCTCTCCGATGTTGCGTGAGTAGTTCTTTGTAGACCTTCAGGTCCGTAGTTAGTAGCTAGATGGCTTCCTCTCTCTCGCTGAATTTTCAATACAATGGTCACTTGGAGATCCATATGATGTAACTCTTTTTGCGGTGTGTTTGTTGGGATCGGATGAACTTTGAGTTTATAATCAGATCTATCTTTTTATATCCATGAAAGTTATTTGAGTTTCTTTGATCTCTTATATGCATGATTTCTTATAGCCTCGTATTTCTTCTCCGATATTTGGGTTCTGTTGGCCAACTTGATCTATTTATCTTGCAATGGGAAGAAGTGCTTTGTAGTGGGTTCGATCTTACGGTGCTTGATCCCAGTGACAAAAGGGGAACCAACACGTATGTATCGTTGCTACTAAGGATAAAACGATGGGATCTATCTCTACATAGATAGATCTTGTCTACATCATGTCATCATTCTTATTGCATTACTCTGCTTCTCCATGAACTTAATACACTAGATGCATGCTGGTCGATGTGTGGAGTAATAGTAGTAGATGCAGGTAGGAGTCGGTCTACTAATCTTGGACGCGATGCCTATATAATTACTAGTAGAATGTCCATGCATTGCTACGGGCTACAATGCATATAAATAAAATAAACAAATGATTAAGGTCATCTCTAAGGTCGAAGCTCATTTTTTCCTCATACGTCCAGGCATGTTCGAACACCAAATAAGCGTCCAGTGGGCTCCCCAAAATCCAAGCCCATATAGAGGGTTCTGGTTTTCCGAACAATTCGCCATGTTATCTCAAACACATGGTCCCCACAACAAAAACACAACACCACGACGCACTTTCCTTTTCCTGCCGAACCCTCCCCTTCCCACTCGATTTCCCGCTAGAGCCCTATCATTTAAAACCGTATGACGCCCACGCCACCTTCGTCATGGCACTTCTTTCCTTCACACTGTACTTTCCCATAGACCGTCAAGGAGGAGCCCCCTCCCCACCAACCACCCTGCTCTCTGCCCTGATCCCCCCCCCCATGTTCATGCCCATCCGCCACCATCATCAAGGAGGACGAGGCGTGTGCCGCCCCCGCCCACAAGCCAAGAAGACAGATCCAATGTCTCCTGAGAAATTGCCGCATTGTAACATACAATTGAATGTCGTGCATTATCACGAAACAAAATATGATGTCCATTATTGGGCTTGCAACTGATATGCTACCATGTCCATTATTAACTCTTGAAGCAATCAACCAATGCATTTACCCTTCTATCCTAACCAGAAAATTGTATGACTTTATCAAAAAACAATATATGAATTGCTTGCTCACGCAATTTGCTTCAAAGCCATTTCTAATGAAATGCAATTTGCCATATTTTTTAAAGTAGGGAAATTATTCCACTCATAACCAATCCCAACCGCCGCCCTGCTCACTCTAAACCCTTACTCTTATAAAAAAAATCCACTAACTCATGTTGTTAGTGAGCCAGTGATCGATGACGCCGCAGTAGGACAACAAGGGACAAGGACATCAACCACCTTCCTATCTTAGTTCTAGTACCTCGTAGTTCTAAATTGGACCCACCATTCAACCCAGGCTCTATGACAACAACGGAACACAAAATATATTCAAACAATGTACCAGCATTTCTGTTCTTCGAGCATGGAGGTGTGAGCTTTTCAAGTGGAGCGAGGCACTGTGATAAGGATACCAACAACTTAATAAAAGGGACCGGCTGTGTAAACTACAAGGAATATAACCTCCAAGGGAGTGAGTAAATAGTTTAACCTTTGTAATGCACAGACATTTACTGAGACATTTTCATTCTATTTTTTTTCCTAGAGTATGTGTAAGAATAAAATCTTATAGATTGAAGGTGGATTTTCATCCTAACGTGCATTTTCTATTCATGGTCAAGTACAATTCTCTGTAATAACAAGCATAAATGGACTGAACTGAGTTAGAGTAAACGGCAAAAAATGTCGAGTATAGTACAGTTGTTGTTCATCTCAAATCATCACAATATGAAAATTGTTCGAGCATATGGGATTAAAGTGTCAACTTTTTCCCCATAGTAAAAGAAGGGAGAGCCAATAGGCCATAATCGCAATATGGACAAAGAAATAGGAAGAAAAACTTTACAAGATGCAACATGAGCTGGAGAGGCATTCTAATAAAATAGGTTATTGCCCGTGTGTTGCAACCAGGGCATAGACAATTGTGTCAACCATGTATTTTAGTATTGTCAACTTATTTACCAACACATCACCCTTTTTCTTCTTCCTATACCCACCATGTCCGCCTATCTAATACATTCTTGTAACCATACTCAATGGCACATCCAGCTAACAATCAAATTTCAATATACATGATATTTTAGTAGATTCAAAGAAGTATATTGGGCTGAATATGAAATATACATAGTTCTCAATAAATAAAGCTAATGGAAAGGTACATCTTGTTATAATTTACATTGAAGCTACATATAACAGAATTTTTTGTTGTGGTAACAAAGAAAAGAAACTACCCCTAATTTGACCAATTGTAAAAAAAACTATGAAGAGAATCGTTAACAACCTAGAAAAGGCCTTGACCTCTGTATTCACTTGTTCTTCGCAAGAAATAATTTAGTATAGAGAATCTGTCACCAATTTGGGTTGTAAAGAGGTGAGTTTTTCTGAGCGGTAGGAGGCAGTTCCTCCCAGCTCCATTTGCAATAACCTACTGAGTGAATGATAATGCTGACTTGTTTGAGAAGTTGTTTGCTAACAAAAGGAAAGCTTAGAATATTTGATGTCTATATCAATTGGAGAATAGGTAAGCTTCAGTATAACCCAGAAATAACTTGGCACATTTGAAAACAGTAGAGATCCTTTAAACCATGGTCATACATACTCACTCCGTCCCAAAATAAGTGTCTCGACCTTAGTACAACTTTGTACTAAAGCTAGTATAAAGTTGAGACACTTATTTTGGGACGGAGGGAGTATTCATTATCAGCAATGATCAAGATGATCAAGATGATCAAGATGTACTTACTGCTACTATATTTTCTCTCAAACTTTGTCGGAATAAAATTACAGTAATTCACAAAGAAATTAAAGTAAGTAGGTAGCTTCTCAATGTAACTACTACAAAGAATTGTTCAGATTTATTTTTGTAAACACATGTATCAAATGGTGTATCAATTACTGAAATATAATTACCACATACTTTGGACAAAGAAGAGACCTGCAGATAAATAACACGGTTAAAAAAACAAGTACTGAAATATAAGTGTTCTGCATTAAGCTTGCTAGTAAGAAAAGGACCTCTAAAACAATAATTCTAATACCACAAACCTCCTTATAGCAGTTAGGAAAATATCAGGAGATGGCTTGCTAGCTTTCACCTCCTCACCCCCCATGGCAACTTGATACATCAGGGCAAACATGCCTTCAGTGCAAAATGACATTCATGTGTTCTGAAGACATCACCAAGAAATATCAGGTTCTATATGATTCTAACTTATTAAAGAACAGAGAGCAACGAAGAAAAGTGCAATACATTAAATCAAGGCCAAATGATACAGTTCATGCATAAGCGAGCAGAAAAATAAATGGTGTGTAACATTTTTTCCCTTCCGATAGAGAGACTCCTTGTATATTTTAACCAGTGATTGCTTCCTGTTACACCAACTAAACATAGTTCTAAATGGCTACCAACATTTTTTATGAAACAAAGGACAACAAAAATTAACTCCCCTCGCATCGAAACTTCATGTCCTTTCAACTCTAAAATTCCAGAAAAGGCAAGCATACAATAATTTTATAGTGTATAATTATACTAAAGAAGAACATGCTATTTGTGTCGTCAACGCAAGTTGGCATATTATCATTGAGAGCATATATTAGTACACAGTGTGACGATAATTGGAACCGGATGTGCTGTCAGCATGTCTTTCTCCTGGCGATATTAAACATCATGGTGCAACAAATTACTAATATTAGTGTTAACATAGGTTAATATATATTACTTATGTGTGACGTTCAATATACTCTGAAAAAGTTGAATTATTCGTAACTATCACCATCAGATCTAGGCAAATAAGCATTATAATCACAGCCAGAGCCAGAGCTTAGGATTGAGGAGGGATTGGGAAACCCTCAAAGAAAGGAAGAAGCTCACCAAACACAGTTACAGGCCCTATCTCAACCTTGCACTCAAAACGGCTTGAAAGAGTGATAAGGGATCAACAAGAGTGCCAGTCGCATAAAGCTTGTTCAGATTGCCAAGGCCCGGCTGCACCTCACAGCAAGATAAAAACTTGAAATTTGGAGTCCGAATGTGGTTAGACAAGCTGCAATAATCTCATATTGATTTTGATCCGACATATGCATTAAACATAGCATGGACCATGATTGAACAGAGTGACCGCTGCAAAATAAATGTATAACAAGAGCGGGCAGCATCAACATGTAATGGACATGTATTTTTATCTATGAGTGTTGTCACTAGTGAATGCATATAGTTGCAGTTGCACTTCTGCAACCTAAAGGGGAAAGAAAAATCCAGTTGTTAACCCAAAGGATTGAAAAAATTCATAACAAAAGAAAATAAAAATAGCTTTCCTAAGTTCACTTGTTGGGTGAAAAAAATCAGCTATTCTAAAAGTGAGCTCCAGATTTCGGCATGTATCATGCAGTTTTGTGTATATGGTTCACACATGGAAAAAGGATTTTGGCCAGTGCTAGGACATGGCATTTCTGGCCTAATAAAAGATTAGTTTATGCTATCTTCAGGACAAAATGGGCACGTGAGTTACCAAACCAGAAGTGGAGGCCATGAGTATAGGTGGGCTGAAACTTCTTGCTCGGTTGGAGCTTAATGAATCTGATCAATAGAAAATGATTTAATTATTTGAAATTAGTATACTAAAAAATGTAAGGTACATTGCAGAAACGACAGATTAGCAAAATTCAATAATGCAAAACTGAACCCACCATAGGGGAAGCATAGAAAGAAAATCATCGTCTGAACCCTATTATCCTAATCCACCTACAGATCCAATTTATATGCATCATGCCATGGAATTTCCAAAAGCATGGCCGCAGCCGCTGGCAACGGTGTTGACTCAATGGTGCTTGTGCGGGCGAAGTACAGCGCTGTTGGGCTTGTCGCCGGGGAGTTCTGCAACTCACCGCAGCCTCAGGTCGAGAAGGTCGAACCCTCGGGGTGGGATTCGATCCAGCTTCCCCGTAGCATCAGAAGTTCGAGTCCATGGCAATGATGTGCTGCGCGACGACGGAGGACGGAGGATGAGAGGAAGACCGGCAAGGAGGTATCGATAAGGAGAGGCAGCAAAAGCGACGTGGGCCGGTGGTGTGTTGGAGGGTGCGAGGGGACATTGAGCACAGCGGCCAGCGCCGTGCGCGAGAGCACGATGGCGCCTGCGGAGGAGCCGATCGAGCGGCGGGTGTGGCTGGCGGCTGCTAACCCTAGCGTGTCATGTTTTTGTTGACACAGAGACGTGGGTTGGATCTCATTCTTTTGCAGGGCTTGGCCCATGTATGGGTGTGCGGGCGGGGACGAACCAACGAGCGTCAAAGAAGCGGTAAAAAAATCGGTACCTTCGATCGATGGTACGTTGGGCAGGAACGAACGACGTACTAAGAGTAGAGATTAGGAAAGGTAACAATCCATGCGTTAGGAAAGTTAGGATTTTGATTTGATTTTCATGAAAATAAGGTTTTATTGTTTGGTAACATGATATCGGTACCTGCCTATTTGTGACGTGCCTAGTTAGGAAAGTTTGAAAATTAGGATTTGAAATTGATTGTGATGAAACTAAATTTTATTTATTGGTAACGCGTTATCAGTTCTTGCCCGTTTATAACGTGTCTAGTTAGGAAACTTCGGAAAGATTAGGAAAGCTTTTATTGTGAGGGTAAAAAAATCTACATGATTAGATATGATGATGGGATGTGAGACAAAAATAAACCGGACGAAAATAAACCAGACGAAATATAACCAGACGAAAATAAACCGTGGACGCAATCCTACCAACTCAGACATTAGGAGTAGAGATCATTGCCTGGATATCGTCATGATTATTTGAATTTCTATCAATTGCCCAACAGTAATTTGTTTACCCACCATTTGCTATTTTCTCGAGAGAAGCCACTAGTGAAACCTACGGCCCCGGGGTCTCTTTCTCATATATTTGCCTTTACGATCTACTTTTCCTTTGCTTTTATTTTTAGATCTATTAAACCAAAAATACAAAAATACCTTGCTGCATTTTATTCTTATTTATTTTATTTGGCGTTCGATCTATCAATCTACTACAATTTTATTCACGTCCGTTGCCAATTTTTGGCACCGTTACCCGGAAGGATTGACAACCCCTTTAACACATCGGGTTGCGAGTAGTTGTTATTTGTGTGCAGGGGCTGTTTACATTGTGTTGCTTGGTTCTCCTACTGGTTTGGTAACCTTGGTTTCATCATCGAGGGAAATACCTACCGTCGTTGTGCTGCATCATCCCTTCCTCTTTGGGGAAATACCGACGTAGTCCTAGAAGACATCAATCGTCATTGTGGCAATTGTTGTGGAAAGGAAGGAATCATGCAAGGAATATCCGGTTCAGCGGCCGGTTTATTATGTTAGTGAGGTACTCATTGAATCTAAGCAGAGGTACCTACATTGGCAGAAGCTGGTTTATGGGGTGTTCATGGCTAGTCGTAAATTGAAGCAGTTTCTTCGGTCATCCCATCATCGTGGCCAGTTCTGCTCCCTTAGGGGATATTATTCAAAACAGAGAAGCCACAGGTCGGTTAGCCAAGTGGGCCATTGAGCTTGGACCCCATGGTTTGAAGTATATGCCTCGAACAACTATCAAGTCTCGAGCACTTGTGTATTTCATCAATGATTGGACAGAGTTACACATGCCTGAGGAGAAGCCGGATAGCACATATTGGACTATTCACTTTGATGGATCCAGGCAGTTGGAAGGCTCGGGGGCTGGAGTTATTTTGACTTCCCCACGAGGTGATAAATTTTGTTATGTTCTAAGGTTGATGTTCCTTGTACTAACAATGCAACTGAGTATGAGGGCTTGCTCCATGGTCTTCGGATGGCTAAAGAAATGAATCTAAGCCGGGTGAGGTGCTTTGGCGACTCAGATTTGGTGGCTCAGCAAGTTTCAGGCACCTGGGATTCGAAGGACCCACTCATGGCGGCTTATCGCCAAGAGGTTGATGCTATTGCTGGTCATTTCAAATGTTATCAAGTAGAACACGTTGATCGCAGGAAAAATGAGGCGGCTGATGCTTTAAGCCGGCTAGGCTCCCAACGTAAGCCAGTACCACCTAATGTTTTCTTTGATATTTTGCATAATCCTTCGGTTAAATTGCCTACGGAGGAAGATCTTGCTGTTCCTGACCCAGAGGCACAGTTGGTGGCGGCTCTTCATCTTATTCATGATTGGACAGTCCCATATTTGGCTTATATGACCTGGGGAAAGTTACCTGAAGATGCAACTTTAGCCAGACAGATAACCCGACAGTCTAAGTCAATGACTATTGTCAATGGAGAGTTGCACCGATGCAGTGTCACAGGGGCGTGTCAATGTTGTGTTTCTCCTGAGGAGGGCCGTGAGATTCTACGAGAGATTCATGAAGGAGATTGTGGCCATCATGCTGGCTCTAAGTCTCTCATGGCTAAGGCTTTTCGTCATGGGTTTTATTGGCTGACGGCTCATGCTGATGCAGAAGATTTGGTTAGCAAGTGTGATGGTTGTCAGAAATTTTCAAGACGAGCTCATGTGCCGGCTTAAGAATTGAGGATGATTCCAATTACTTGACTGTTTGCAGTTTGGGGGCTGGATATGGTTGGACCTTTTAAAATATCCAAGGACAAAAAGACTCACCTCTTGGTGGTGGTTGACAAGTTTACAAAGTGGGTTGAGGCAGAGCCGGTCAGCAAGTGTGACGCGGCAACGGCGATTCAATTCATCAAAACGTGATTTTGTATTTTGGTTACCCTCACAGCATCATCACTGATAATGGCACTAATCTGTCTAAAGGTGCTATGAAAGAATTTTGTCAACGTGAACATATTCGTCTTGATGTTTCATCTGTGGCCCACCCCCAGTTCAATGGTCAAGCTGAAAGAGCCAATCAAGAAATCTTGAGAGGCATAAAACCCCGGCTTCTGGTCCCTTTGCAGAGGACGCCGGGTTGTTTGGTTGAGGAGTTACCTTCGGTGCTATGGAGTATCAATACTACCCCCAACAGATCTACGAGTTACATGCCTTTCTTCATGGTTTATGGAGCAGAGGCGGTTCTCCCTAGTGACATCCGTCACGACTCGCCCCGTGTGGCGGCTTACACTACAAAAAAAAAGACACTTCCGTGATGATATGTGTTTGTCATAGTAGGTCACGTTTTCTGTCATGCATGTACATCCATGACAAATTTATGACAGAATCAAGATAGACATACCTGTGCTGTCGTAAAAGTGTTCCATGACATTACCAAAATTATCATCACGGAAGTGTCCACTTCCATGACGATAAATCGCGCGTCATGGAAGTGCTTTCGTCAAGGATGACCGACACGTGGCATCCACCGTAACGGAACACCATTAAGCTATCGGGTCCGGTTTTGGATCCGATAACCCGCTAACAGCCCGGACCAATGAGGATTTTCCACGTGTAAAATTCTCATTGGCCGGAGGAAACACGTGTTGGCTCACCGTTGGGACTGATGCCATCCATTCATTGGACAGGAGGCGCCTATGATACATCGACACGTGGCACGGCCCAACAGAGGCCCATTCCGGTGAAAAGGCCAGCCCGTTTGACTTTGTCAAAAGGTAACGGGTCGGCCCGCAGAAAGCCTGTTAACGGCCAGTTCGTATATAGCCCATTTACGGCCCGCTAACTCACGGCCCGTTACGGCCTATCCGAATTAAGCCCAGTAGCTTCATCTGGGCCTTCCAATATGATTCCATCCCGTTGTCACTTCCGGCCCATGTATGGCCCATGATGTCTTTCGGCCCATACGAGACCATTTGTAACTCTTGGCCCATTAACGGCCCGTGGTGAATCTGGCCCGCAATGAAGAGTGTACCCCTTTATACCCATTAACAGCCCATTATTCCATTGGGCCGTTTCCAACCCGTGTTATCTTTCGGCCTTCTCAAGGCCCATTTATTCTTGGGCTCATTTCTAGCATTCGGTTACTTACGGCACGTCATTGGCCTTTTCTGCCCGTGGGCCAAATTCAGCCCGCGGTTACAATCGGCCCGTTTGCGGCCCATTACTCTGTTGGGCCGTTTTCATAACATCATCAAATACGGCCGATTAACGACGACCTGTTATTATCGGCCCATGAACGGACGATTCCAAATCTAGCCCGTTTATGGCCCATAATGCGGTCTGTTATTGGCCCATGTTTGGCCTATCGATCATACGGCACGTAGAAGGCCCATTGATGCTATAGCCCGTAGAAGGCCATTCTTTCTATGACCCTAAGAAGGCCCATCGTTTCTACGGCCCGTAGGAGGCCCATGGTAACTACACTAAATATGTAGCCCATGGTTATTGTGTCCTAGTTTTAAAAAATAGGTTATTGCGACCACTAGCAACCGCGGAAAAAGAACAACACTGACTACAAGCAAACAAATAAACAAGAAAACAAGGAAATAAATAAGCAAGCAACTTACGCTAGGCTATCACGGCTATTACACATATTACATCCACTGGGCATCAAAGTTTGCCACCAGTGCAAATATAGGGAACAAAGCAGCATATCATATACACTGGTTGTCAAAGTTGGCGACCAGTACAAATAAACGCCGCACCAAAACAAGTCCAGAACTGAAACCACTTCAGAAGATCTCAAGAAACAATATCTTGGGTACCCATAATGCTGGCAAGATGCTTAGCAAGCTTATTAACTTTCTCTTGTTTGGCGCTTAAATCCTCCAGCGCTTGCTATTGCACCAGAAAGTATACATCTGAATTCTGCAGGGACTTCCTCAGTCCTTCAGCTTCCTGTCGCAGCACATCTGATCGATGTCTTTCAACTTGAAGTTGAGACTCAAGAAGACGAACTGATTCAGGCAGCGAGTTCGAAGAGCTTGTGCCAGCAGTAGTGGCCAGTAACTCGAACACTACATCAAGACCGGACTTTTGGGTTCTCTCACCGTCGTCAAGGTAGTTTTTATCAGCTTTCTTGGAGACCAACAGGGATGTCTCACTATCTTGAACCTTATCTGCATTACTTCCTTTACCATTGCATAACGGGGTACTGTTCTCCAATATTTTGTCCGCATTCTAAAAGAGAAACAAGCAGACACATCACAGGTTTACCATGTTGTATATGAAACTCATTTTGGTAAATCAGTTCAGTAGTAAAGTGCACAGGATAACAGCATGAAACAAACATATATCTATGTACCATGGTCACTTTATGGTCTATATCATTCTAGTTTTTGTTGCCAAATCAAGATAGAGACACAGTTCAAATAATATTTGTTCAAGACAAAGCAGAATAGACAGAATATAAGTGTGGGAAACTATAGAGCAATAACAACACTTGTAATGTGCATGACATGAGAACATAACTGTTTATTCAATTGAAACTGAAATCAACATAGAGCAAGTTACAACAGCAAACCAGTTAAAGAAACAGGTTTAAAACATACCTGTTGCGCCATTGGAGTTTCAATTCCATCCTTCAAATTTGAAAATAGTTGGTCTGAGTAAATATAGTGATGCAAGAGCAAAGGAGTATGAACCATAGCTACAGAACCTGACATGAGAACAATTCTTCTTCTCCTTTAAGCGTTGAGTTGGGATTCGGAGTGGTGGTCCTCGTGCTTTGGGCACTGCAGTTCCCTTACTAACTGCTCGTGTTTGGGTGCTCTGTGGTGGAGACAGTGTTGTGTCAACTGGAACTGGGTTACTATCTGCTGGGGTTGGGGTTAGAAGGGGTGTAGCTGGTTCTCTGTCCAACTGGGTAGGGGTACAGTCTGCGAGAGTCTGGGTTATGTGTGGTGGGGCTGGTTCTTGGGCAAGTACAACTGTGGTTCTATCTGCATCAACTGGTAGCACTATCTTTTCTGAAGACCGTGTTGTTACTCCCTTAGATACTGCCATCACCCTCTCCAATTCAAATGGCTGATAAACAAGAAAAGTAATTGAATGTACAGACATTGTATGATAGACAGGTGCAATGGATAGTGGGGAATAAAAGAGGGCATGAAATAATTCACATTTATGTTGTCTAACCAAACAGGATAGCATGACACAATTTCACATATATGATGGCTAACTAAATAGGATAGCATGACACAATTTCACATTATGATGGCTAACTAAAAAAGATGGAAAGACATACTTCAAAATATGATGACTATGTAAATGGGATGACATGATATAACTATATAATGTGTTTATTAAATAGGTTGGCATTCCATAATTCACATACACGCCGCCTATGGAAACATGATATAATTCCCGGATAGAATGACATAATTCAAAATATGATGACTGTAAACACTAAACAGGATGAGATGATATAACTATATGATATCTTTATTAAATGGGTTGCCATGCCATAAGTCAGATAGATGTTGTGTATGTAAACATGATGGCATGATATAATTCAAATATATGATTTATATAGTAAGCAAGTAAGCAGATGGCAATCCATATATGATGTAAAAACTAAGCAATGCAAGACAACATGCATGACATGGGTAATATAACCCTGCCAAGTTTGAGCATAGACCTCAGGGGGGAAATAGGACTGGTCATCAGTCTCTGAATCCTCCTCTGAGGAGCTCTCTGTATCCAGCAAGATGTCTGCTTCAGCAGGTAGCATTGTCTGCTCTGAATACCTTGTTTTCACTCCAGATACTTCCATCACCGCTTCAAATGGCTGATGCACAGGAAGAGTAGTTGAATATACAAACGTTGTCGACAAATGGAACACGTAATAGAAAAAATGATAGCATGATATAATTCACATACATGATGATTGGCTCAACAGCATGGCATTGCATAATTCACATATATAATGCCTTTGCAACAAGATAGCATTGCATAATTCACATATATAATGTCTTGCAACAAGATGGCAATGCATAATTCACATATATGGTAATTAGACACTAAACAGGTGGCATTCACACAAAGCATGTCTAAACTAATCAAATGACATAGCAATGCAAGACACCATACACACGATATGAGCAACATAACCCTGCCAAGTTAGAGCATACACCTCGGGGGGGGGGGATAGGACTGGTCATCTGTCTCTAAATACTCCTCTGAGGAGCTATCCGTAACCAGCGAGATATGCGCTTCGTCAGATAGCATAGTCTGCTCTGAAGACCTTGTTTTCACTCCAGAATTTTCCATCACCGTGTCAAATGGCTGATGCACACGAAGAGTAGTTGAATGTACTAACATTGTTGACAAATGTAATACGTAACAAAAAAAAGGATGGCCTGATATAATTCACATATAAGATGACTGGCTAAGCAGGATGGCATTGCAAAATTCACATATATGATGCCTGGCTAAATAAGATGGCGTTGCATAATTCACATAAACAATGAATAAACTAAACAGATGGCATTCACACAAAGCATGTCTAAACTAAGCAGTTGACATATTTGATGTATAAAGTAAGCAATGCAAGGCACCATATGCATGATATAACCAACATCAGCATGCCAAGTTAGAGCGAAGACCTCAGGGGGTAAATAGGAGTGGTCTTCTCCTTCTGAATCCCCCTCAAAACAGATATCTTCCTCTCGATTACAATCCGAAATGGGTGGAGGGGGGCTGCCTTTGCGCCTACCATGGAGCGACGTCTGCATGAAATTTATTGCCACGCAGGGCTCGTCTCTTTTGCTCTACATGTTCAGTTCCATTGTGTACAATAACTGACATGCATAGGAGTAAAACATAGTGAGATTATGTAAGGAGTGCATGCAGAAATCCAGAGTGATGGTAGCAACCTGTGGACAAACCCAAAACCAATGATAGTAGGCAGATAATGGCTTCAGTTAAAAAATACAGATAATGACTTCTTTACTATTTGTTTCCCACCCAACATGAAACTCATAGTAGACACCAGAGATTAACTAGATAGTAGATATATACTATTCATTGCGGCCCCGACATGTACCCCACAACCATTTAAAAACTCCAGTTTGACCATTAGGACGATAAAGTAGCATCTAATATTAAGCGATGCATAATGTAAGCAGACACGAAAGAGTGCGACCTCTCTTGCGGACCCGTGTAGTCCTCGAGGTCATCTGCTCGGTTGATGATGGTAATGCAGTTGTCATGGCTGCCGGCGGCGAGGAAGAAGATCTGAGGCGGCGAAAGACAGTCTGGAGGCCGGATCCCTGCTGTGCTGGACCCTTCTGTCGTTGGAGCAGCTGAGCTTGGGTGGACGACAGCGCATCAGGGGCGGGACAAACCACACAAGGTTTTCTTTGACAACTATCTGTAAGAGAAGTAATTCTGTAAGGGCTCGTTTGAATTGGAGGATTCTAACAACGCAGGAATAGGAAATACACAGTAATAGGATAGGAATGCACATGCAAAAAAAACACAGGATTTCTACCAATCTGGGTGTTTGGTTCACAAGAATTGGAAGATCACAGGATGCAAAGAAGCATGGTGAGATTAAGTCAAACCACAAGAAAATTTACGGTTATAATGCTATTATGCTACTATCTCTTAGTCTTGTCCTTCATGAATAGGAATTTGAAAAGGAGGACAAGTGGAAATTAAAATCCGTACGGTTTTTCTTTCAAGGAGACACTAAAGGAACAAATCCTACAGTTTTCCTTTGCTCCATTCCTTTGAACCAAATGCATGAATAGTAGTACCATAGGAAACTTTCCAATTCCTATGTTTTTCCTTCACTTTTCCTTTCAAGCACTGGCGATTCTAGTAGGCAGGCTTGAGCAAGGAAAAGCTACACTCAAAAAATGTTTTTGTGCTACTTGCCTACTTCTACTACTTTGGACCCAGGCCACTGCCGTACTAGCTCAACTCCCAGGCCCATCGACAAATGCACAGCTCAAACACGTAGAGATAAATAATGATGGCGTTCAAGAGAGTCCATCACGGATAGCTAAGTTGCCTGGTACCTCACTGGTTGTCATATAGTAGGAGAAACTAATCGTATTTCACGTTACTGCGTGTGCTCAGTGGACAATATATATAACATGTAGAGTAAAAAAGAGATGCAACAAGTGTACAACCTCTTTGGCAAAGCCATGTCGATCTCAGCGTGATGGGGTTGGTCGGTGAGGATGATCTGGCTGACTTGGTTGTCGGAGGAGGGGAAGATCTTAGGCATCTTGAGATGGAGCCCGGGGTACTGCTCCGCTGTGATGGATGGTTTCGTCGTTGGAGAAGCTCCGGTGAGTTGTACGACGCCGAGGCTGAAGCAGGACAGGAGAGACAACGTTAACCTGAGTGGAATTCTAATAGCATCTCCAATAGATGACATAAAATACATAACCACAAAGTGCTAGATGTAAAATACATCAGCCGCTCATCTCTGAACTTAACTGTTGAAACTGAATTTAACTGTCGAAACTGAACATAACTATTGAAACTGAATTTTGCCGTCGAAACTAAATTTTACTGTCGAAACTGAATTTTACTGTCGAAACTGAACGCACTAGTTTAAGCAGGAAAGCAGTAGCAGCAGCAGCAGCGCGTGCGAGAGCCGCTCGACTGATTTTTTCATCTCTGGTCAGTCGATTTTCCAGCCATTGGCTACGAAATCAAGGGTCTGCAGTTCAACTCCAACCTCCACCCCCCTGAGCCGCCAGCCACCACCGACCAAACCGCCGCCCTCCGCCGCCCGCGGCTAGCGGTGCACCGTCCCGCCTGACCTGAAACCACTCCCCGCCGCCGGTCCGCCGCCGCCCCGGCCATCCCTCTAGGGCCCCCCGTGCCGAGCTTTTTCTCCGGCGTTCCCCACGCCACCGCCCCACCACCGCCAGCGACCACCGCCCCCACCCTGAACCCTAAGATAGATAGTGGGATACCTCTCCGGCGAGCCCCCCTCCCCGCTGTGGCTGTTTCTTCCTTAACTTCGGTGAGCCCCCCCACCCCCTGAAAATCGACTGACCCAAAAGTCGATTCAGTCGACTGAAGTGTAGCTAAATCGGAGCAGCATCGCAAGCAAGAGCAAGAGCGAGAGCAGTAGCAAGAGCAAGAGCAAAAGCAATAGCAAGAGCAGACCAAGCAGGGGACCAAGAGCAAGAGCAGAGCAGCAGCGCGAGCGAGAGCTAAAGCAGCAGCAGCTCCTACTGATGTGGACGTCGCCACCGAGGGAGCGACGCCGTGGAGGAAGTGGCCGGCGACGCCGCCCTGGATGGAGCCGCGCCGTGTCGGCCCGGGACCGAGCGCCAGCAGCACCGTGAGATCGAATCAAGAAGAAAATGCGGCGATTAGTGTACAACCTCTTTGGTGGCGCCGATTAGGCCTCAGATTCATCCGAGGAAACGGTGATGATGATGCTCTTCCGGTGGTGCAGGTGAAGACGATGGTGTGGGAATGGAGGTGGCGCGAAAGACAAGGGGAACGTCGGGGCAGCTCCTTGGAGGTGGAGGACGGGGTGGCTGAACTGGCGGGACGATGAGATCGACGACGGATCCTCATCCGGTACGGTGGATGAGGGACATCGAGGTGTTGTTGTGGACGACGTCGTCGGGGAAGAGGCTCCGGCTGGGTGGCGGACGGAGGAGGGTGTGGGGCTTCGCGGGTTTTCGCGGCCTCGGTGTACGAATGGGTGGGCGGATGGGATGGGAGTGGGGAACCATTGCTTAGGAACGCGCTTGTCTGAAATGTGGGATAAGTTACGAAATTACCCCCACCAATTTGAGCTAGGCGGTTCTTTCGGTTCAGGGGTATCACGGGCATTTCACGTTTCGGGATTTCACAGGAGGTGGGAGTTTTCGCGCGCGTTGTAATTTTGGAATAGCAAGGCGCGGGTTGAGATGGAGGGAGTTGTCGGAGCACAACGAGACAAAGATATATCTTAAATATTTCGGGGTAACAAGGCGCGGGTTGAAATTTCTGGACAAGCCCAACGTGTAGTGTACCAAATCAATTCGCACTTCCGTCGACGAAAAAATAAAAAGAAATCAATTCGCAGCACACAAGAGAGTCTAGTCCCGTGTACTGTACCAAATCAATTCGCACTACAAATGTCATTCAAAACTTTGAATTCATGTTATGTTCAATTAAAATATTTCGCTACGTGTATAATGCATGCAACCTGCTACTCAAATGAACGTTTTAGTGCATTACAAACATATATACTACCGCTTCAATATGAACCAAATTTGAATTCGTTTCTCTATTTGAATAAGATCTACAATGATGATTGTTGTGAAGTCAAACCATTTGAATTCGTTTCTCTATTTTAATAAGATCTACAATCATCATTATTGTCAAGTTAAACCATCGTTTGTGTATTATCTTCACAGCACACCACATGATTACTCTCGAGTTAGATATGAACTATGTGTACTATATGAACTCGAACTCGATTTTTTGAATCCACTTTATGTTGATTTCAAATCACAGTACATTTCAAGCTCTAGCTAGATCTTCATAATCTAAACCATGTCTCATATGTATAATGTGTTTATCACATAATGTATGGTGCCCCGCCCCCTACGCCTACAAGTATTTAGATGTGAGTTGCAAACACCACACATTACCACAAATTCAAATAAAATGTGAGATTGTTCGATATATAGTATTGTTTAGATTGTTCGATATTTAGTTGTAAGCTGCAAACGCCACACATTATCACAAATTCAAATAAAATGTGAGATTGTTCGATATATAGTATGGTTTAGATTGTTCGACATTTAGCTGTGAGTTGCAAACGCCATGCATTATCACATTATGGTATAACATGTGCAAAACCACAGCACGCGTATCACCGCTATATTCATGCATGCATATGTTTATAACACTATGATCTCCTATTCAAATATATGAATCCACTTTCATATCAAATTATGATCTTTGTTAGTCTCTTACACCCACACAATCCTCTAACCTTTGTAGCTAGCACTAACTTTCTCTCGTGCATGCACACGCCCTCCTCGCCCTCCCCTCCCTCAGCATTCTATCCATCGCGCACATTCATTTTTTTCTTTAGGTCGTTCTCCCACAGTCTCCACAACTCCTTTCCGACACACACTGATCGATAAACCTCTCCAGTGTCTGCCTACAACATACGTACACACGCACGCTCCATCTCCTCCTTTCTGTGTCCATGCCTCGTGTCTCTCATACGGTTCCACACACGTGTAAACTCTCGCCCCTCTTTTCATCGATCTCACAACCGCACACTCCTCCCCCTATCTAGCTAGTAGCTCGGCCTCTCGCACCACCTCCTAGCTCCATTTTCTCTGTCTATCCATCTCGCTGGGCCTTATTTGCGTCTAACAAATGGATGTGCACCGACCGATCTCCCGCTATACATATAGCTACCTAGGTCCTTAAATATAACTCGTTTGTTCCCACGCGTTGATCGATCTACCTCATTAGTTATGTCTCTCCCTTCCTCCGACAATTGATCTACCGATCTAGTTAGGTTTGCTTAGCAAACACATGGTTCCCCCTCATCATCCATGCATGCGTCCTGACAGATCTATCACGCACAGGCACGCACAGAAACACATCCCCATTCTTATTGATAATATTGCAGTTCTACCCTCAGTTTGTCTAGTAGGCCTCTCCCACCATCTTCGAGAAGCAACTCCATCACCCATCCAGCACTCTACCCCTCTCCCTCCCTCTCTCTCTCCTCTCTCTCTGTCTCTCTCCCTCTCTCTCTCTCTCTCTGTCCCAACCTATTTCCCGTCCTTCAGTTATGTATGGATGTCGACCCATCTCCCTCAAGACATAGCTGGGTCTTTCCTTCTCAAGACATATACGAGTCATTCTACCTCTTTAGTTAGGCCTCTGCCTCCCCCTCCCCCACCCCCCCCACACACACGATACATCGAGCGCTCTAGTTATGTCTCCCTGCCACACACAAACTTGCCATGTGCCCTTTGACGTTCTGGTAGGTCAGTCGCCCTATATCTTTGACTTGCACACACACAATTTCGATGGCTCTCTTCATCCATCTCGCACCCACCTACTTGATCCTCTCTTCGACTCTATCGATATCTATGACCCCTCCCTCTCTTCTCGTGGATCGCCCCCTCTGGCCCTCTCTATATGATATGGACATGCCTCTATTTCACACACATTGCATGCAAACTTTTAATGGAGATGTCATCGACACATATTCCCACAAATACATTCACGAAATCACCACCCCCCCCAAAATACTCACGAACGCACACACCATCTATCTAGGTTTGTATCTCTCTTACACACACCCACGTAGGTGGGGGACGTGCACGAAGAGAAGAGGTGCACGCACGGCGCACGTACTCCCGTCTCTTTCCCAACCACACCCGCGCGGGTACACGGTGGAGCTCATTTCTGTACGAAAAGGCAGCCCACGTGGTAATTTGACACATGTACTGGTTGTCCACTTGATGGAGGATCGTCTACCATGGGTGAACAAACAAATTGCGACTTGACGCGTTATGTTAAAAAAGAGGCAAACCATGTGGGGCCTACCTTAGAGGCAAGGCTCTATACACTGGAGTACTTTTGATGTGTCCCGTCAACTCGCAGAATGAGGAGAAGCTTGCTTAGTTCGCCGTCTCCCCCGCCCACGGGCGCGGTGGCTCGCAGGATGAGGTGAAGCTTGCTTACTAGTACGCCTTACGCCTGCTCCCTCGCCCACGCGCGCTGTGGCTCGCAGGACGAGGAGAAAATTTTACTACTCCCTCCGTTTACTCCTCGTCCCTACCTTGGTTAGAGAGATTATCATATTTTTTGGAATATATGTCCTTTAGTAGATTTCAGTATGAACTACTAGTACATACTCCAAACACTGATGTATATAGACGTATTTTAGAGTGTAGATTCACTCATTTTCCTCCGTATGTAGTCCATATTGAAACGGACGTAATAGTACACACCCTCCCTCGCCCCTCAACCCTCGCCCACATGGTAGACGTGCAGCAATTCATTCGGTCTCATATAGCCAGAATGATATATACTGCAGTACCATTATTGCTCGACTTCCCGAAGAGGCGAAGAGCCAATCGCAAGGTTAACATTTTGGATATGCCAAGCGCAAGGTTTATAGGAGCACGAGTAGTAGGTGCCGCGTCATTTATAAATAAAGTTTTTTTTCTTCAGTGGCACGTACGCAATATAAATAGGTTCATATGGAGAGAAAAGGAAACCGCTCCACTATATACATAGGCAGGACGAGCCTACACGGTTGCTTGCTAGGGTTGCTCTCTTCAGTCTTCACACTCTCTCACACAAAACGACGGTGGCCACATCTCTAACATCCCGTCGGATCACGTCCCCCGGGGGAAGGGGTGGATGCTTAGTGTAGATGCGGTCGCCGTCGCCGACGGCGAAAACCCACTGTCGGCACGTCCCGATCAGGGGTCCCCGCCGTTCTCTCTCACAAAGCCGGTGAGGTTGCCTTCGTCCATTGCTCACTGCCGCGACGTGGGCAGTTGCCTCCTCCCGCCGCCCTCCTCTAGGTTGAGCTACGTCCCGACATCCCTCAGGTACAACTCCCTTTACAGCCGGCTTGCACCACTGCTCCAGCTGCCCACATCACTCCATGTGGATATTTCTCTACTTCTTTGCCCCGCACATACCTCTACTGGCTTCTACGTACTGTATTTGTGATGAGTTTATGTCTCATCAACTAGTCCCAGTAATCTTATTCTAATCACGCTTCTTCAATTTCTTTGCCACAGGGATGCTCATCTCGATTTTGGTGAAACTGCACAAAATGATCCGATGGTCAAAGGGTTGCAAACTTCATTTCTTCGGAAGCTCCAACGTTGCCAGCAAATTAAAGCCTGGTTAGGGTTTACGGTTCAAGGGCTAGGGACTGCATGGATCTTTTTTTCTTTAGCTGTCTCTGTTCCAAAATAAGTGTCAACTTTAGTAGTAGTACAACTTTGTACTAAAGTTTGCATAAAGTTGAGACACTTATTTTGGAACGGAGGGAGTACATATTGGCTATGATCTGTCAATCATTGAGATGCAATAGCATGCATGTTAGTCTCCTTTGTATTTGATGAAATGTTGCAACGGGCAACCTTGGACGCAAGATACATGAAACAGAAGCTGGAAGCTTCATAGCATTGTACAAATTTATCTCGCTGATAAATTACAGTACGTACTATACTAGTACTATGTAAAGAGTTAGGTGTCGCACGGTGTCCAGAAAATATGGTGATAGTGTGAGGTGGGCCATGTAATCACTGAGCCTGCGTGTTTTCACTGCTCTCGCACTCCTCCGCTGAGAATGGAGAAAATTGTAATCTAGTAGTACCTCCTTTCGCCGAAAGCGTGGGACATCCAGCAGTCCTACCACCTCAGTAATAATGACCAATGAGCCGTCAAATCACATAGACCCAGCAGTAAGTTGGACGGACGAAGCAACCATCACTCTTGAATCCGCTTCTCCCTTCAACGCAGGCGCCAGTGAGAGGTCGCGTCTACTCTGCCCGTGCATGAATGCGACACCGATTCTTTGGAGCGGCGCTGACCGTTTCGGGCGGGAAGCGCGCGCGGGCGATGGAGGGGCTTTGGGTGGGCCAGGCTGGTCAGGAGCGGGCGTGGCAGCTGTCCCGCCTGTCCCGACCGGACGCCCAAAAACGAGAGGATGCACCGACTCTCGCGGCTAAATCGTACACTACACACCATCTCTCTGTAGGAGTAGGTCGATGTGTCGCTCTCTCTAACACACACATGCTGTTAAACACACACACACATACACACACGCCGAGGTAAAATGAGTCTATATCTCAATTAATGAAGACTTGCATGTTATCATCCATATGTTACTACCTACTATGAAAGTAGTAACATAGACTAGTAACATATGCATGTTACTAGTCCATGTTACTCACCACTATGACCAGCCTAGCAATGTAACCAAACGCTCCTTACTCTGCCTTGTTATCTCCCCCGGAAACCCAAGGCATGGAGCGCAACTACGCGTTGATGCATGCGAGTTAATGCGTGGCCCTGCATGGTAGCTAAAACGGCATCTCTTAGTTGTTGTGATTAATTGTTGCGTTTAGAGACAGAAATCAGGCCTTTGATTGGAGGAAGGACCGGTCAAGTTTCTCCTTCTCCTCCAATCTGCTTGCACCTCGTTTCGAAAAAAAATCTGCTTGCACCTTGGTCCCGCTGCACCTTCTAACGTGACTTATTACACCTAGACGGAGGGAGTAGTATGAGATACGGTGGCACACTGACTTAGGTCGAATACAAGTGCCCAAAATTGTGTGCCTGTTATAATACGGATTCACTTAAAATAGTACGTGAGCGAACAGAGGGATCAATTGGACAGTGTTCACGAGCAGTAGCGAGATGTGTGAGGTAAGATACACCGCTGGCGCTTTTAATTTTTCTTATTAATTTGTTTGTTTCACCCTCTGACTGGTGGGACCCAACGTACTACGTGGAGAAAAGTAAGGTGACTAAGGCTGCATTATTTCTGTACTACCAACACTGCTTTAAATCCCAAAAGACCTTACCACCAAAGCCACATGACACGATTATGATTTAAATCCCAATGACTCCCACGCAAAAAAACACGGCATGCTTGTCACACGAATGCAGGAATGTATTAAAGGTTATTTTCCTCTCGTTAAACATAACGTGGGGGTGGTGTAGCTGGTTAGCCTGTTCGCTCATCAAACTTGAGGTCTCGGGTTCGATAACTACACTTGAGCATAATTTTGTTTTTGTTCGACTTCTTTCTTCCACCCAATGACAGGTAGGCCCCGCATGACAGAGAGAGAAAGTGATCTGGGGCGGTGCCAGGAGGATTCTTTAACTGGTCAAAATGGATGGATACGGAGCTATACGATCTCGTAGTGATTGTATAATCACCTCATCACGTATACGCTGCAGCCTCGGCGCTTGTTTTCTAGGGTTTGCACTCTTCACACTCTCTCTCCAGTATATATATACACGCTGGAGCCTCAGCGCTTGTAGTTGCTCTCTTCACACTCTCTCACCCTCTCCAGATCTAAACAAGACTTCGTTGGCCTCTCTCTCTCCCCTCACTGCTGGTCAAAGAGCCGGCAGGATCCGTCCGCCGGGAAGGGAAGGAGGCTTAACGCTGTCGCCGTCGGCGAGGAAGGGAATCCACTACCGGCGCAGCTGTTCTCTTTCACCCAGCGGCGGCGCGGGAGGGCCTCCGACCCCTTCTTCCTCGCCGCCGTACATAGTGTGGGCCGAATGGCCTCCGGTCGCCCACCGAACCCCACCCCAAGAACCTTAAGGTATAATTTACTTATTCCACATGCATTGCTCTAGCTGCATGTGGGCTTTTTCCGCTTCTGCACTCGAATCTAGGTGTTGGATCAAACAGGAAAGTAGTGGGGAAAGTTGTATAGCATGAATCTAGGACATGGTTCAAAGAGGAAAGGAAGGGGGAAAGTACTTGTACAGACTGGCTATCCAGCACCTACGTTGGTCAAAAAGGGGAAACAATGACAAACGCAGTACGCACATCTGTAATGAACTGATCTTTTGTTTTGGGGGACAAGGCTGTAGAGTTTGAGCGGGACTAGATTTGGTGCACTCACATAGGGAAAGGTGTCTAAAGATAAAAAATTGGGACCAACAAAAATATGCTCCTTGGTTGTTTTTGTTCTTTGTTGCAACAGACTATGCATCACCCCTTCATACATCGGTAGATGCACATGGTGCTGGTGCGTCCATTGTCCCCTGCAACTCTTTAGCTGTTGTTAATCTAAGGCCCTGTTTGGTTAAAAACTCCCTAGTCCCTACCTTCTTGGTTCCAGGGACTAAACATGGACTAGAGGTTATTAAATGACATGCTAAAAGACCATGTTACCCCTAGTAATGAACTACTAGAGACAAGCTGCGATGCGGGGCAGGGGCAACTGTTGGAAAAAGTTCCAAAAAGACTCTCCCTCGGGGTCTTCTTTCTTTAGTCCCTAAAAGTCGCTCCTGTTTGGTTTAGATGGGACTGACACGGACTTTTTTTAGTCCCTACACCAAAATGTCCCTGTAAACAAACACCCTATAATAATGCCACAGTTAAAAGCAAATTACATGTTTAACGAATTTTATTGTTAATATAATCTCTCTGTTAATATTAATCAATGCCACCATTTGAGAAATGCTACTGTCTTGCTTTCTTTCCCATTTAGATAAGTTAGATGCTTCTTTTTGTTGGCTTCTGTGTCATCCACCTTTATTGACCACTAGTTGTTTCCTTTGCACCGCTGTGTAAACAGGGTTATCTACTTCACCTCGTTGCTATTGTGACCTTTTGTTGCACTGCACAAAACACTTTTGTTTTAAGAGTGTTTTGTGCAGTTCAACCAAAATGTCACACCGACAATGTTGCTTGATTTCTTGATCTTAGTGGAACTGCACAAGAGGAGATCTTACTTCCTATCTGTGTTGGCAAATTTGGTTCAGATCTTCTTCTTGTGAGTTGTTTGAACTCTGCGTCATGAGAGGTCAGTACTAGCCTTCTTTCACATGATTGTGCTGTGTGCTTTCATATGTTGTGCTACTTGTACGCTAATGTTGCTTGATTTTAGGGAACTGCACAAATGGAGACAAGACTTCCAATCTGTATGTGCACCGTAATATCCCATTGAGGTAAGATAAGGATATTTCACAACTGTTGGCCTGTATTTTGCCACTTTCATCTGAAAATTAACATCGTTGTTTAGTGCTATACTTGTGCTCCCTAATTGACACGCCAAATCTTACATTGAAGGTGAAGCTTGTCTGTTATTGAACCAAGTGATGAAGGGGAAGAACAAGCGGAAGAAAAACAAAAATCAACTCCCGGTGCTGTAATGAAGCACTAGAACTGTGATGACACAAGTAATGATATAGTTTTGCATCTTAATTTATTGTTATGGCTAACGAGCAATTGTTTTGGCACTGATTTGATGCCACTCTTAATGTAATATGTAATTATCTCTACTTGTACAAACAGGGATCTTCTTTGAAAATACCATATATTTTAGTGGAACTACACAAGAAGATGTTGGAAACATTAAACAAATCGAGGAGTATATAGTAAGCATGGCAACCACAGTAGATAACAACAGATGGTTCCGGAGAAGTGCTTGATCTGTATGCTCTACACAATAAGCCTCCTGACAAAGGTTAGTACTCGCCCACGGATTTCATCCCTATGATTGAGCTTTCTCATCTCTATTGGTGTTGTGCTACTATTTAGATACTGTCATGAGAAAGTGGTATTGTCCTTGAGAAGTGCTTCATCTGTGTTGTTTTAAATATTTCCTTTCCTTTTTTCCAGCAAACAAGGATGCTAGCATTTAGTTGTCCTCTTGTCTTTGCACAACAGGATCATCCTCCTCTGAAGAAGAATATGAAGTACGTGAAGTGCCTAGTTCCAATTATGCCAGGATAAAGAAGCCAAGCCTCTCTTCTTAAGAAGGGAGCAGTTGAAGGATGGTTACATTATTGCCCACAAGAACCAACTAACTTCAGCTCAGAAGGACTCACGGATCTGCATCTTTGTTGTTGTGATGGCCAGTACAATGTTGTTTTTGTTGGAAATATGCCCTAGAGGCAATAATAAAATGGTTATTATTATATTTCCTTGTTCATGATAATTGTCTATTGTTCATGCTATAATTGTGTTATCCGGAAATCGTAATACATGTGTGAATACATAGACCACAACATGTCCCTAGTGAGCGTCTAGTTGACTAGCTCGTTGATCAACAGATAGTCATGGTTTCCTGACTATGGACATTGGATGTCATTGATAACGGGATCACATCATTAGGAGAATGATGTGGCGGGATCTACATGTGAAGCGGAGTACATGGCAGCCTTAGAGGCAGCACAGGAAGCAGTCTGGATAAAGGAGTTCATTACCGACCTAGGGGTGATTCCCAATGCGTCGGGCCCGATGACTCTCTTCTGTGACAACACTGGAGCTATTGCCCTTGCCAAGGAGCCCAGGTTTCACAGGAAGACCAGACATATCAAGCGTCGCTTCAACTCCATTCGTGAAAGTGTTCAAAATAGAGACATAGATATTTGTAAAGTACATACGGACCTGAATGTAGCAGATCCGTTGACTAAACCTCTCCCTAGAGCAAAACATGATCAACACCAGAACTCTATGGGTGTTCGATTCATCACAATGTAACTAGATTATTGACTCTAGTGCAAGTGGGAGACTGTTGGAAATATGCACTAGAGGCAATAATAAAATGGTTATTATTATATTTCCTTGTTCATGATAATTGTCTATTGTTCATGCTATAATTGTGTTATCCGGAAATCGTAATACATGTGTGAATACATAGACCACAACATGTCCCTAGTGAGCCTCTAGTTGACTAGCTCGTTGATCAACAGATAGTCATGGTTTCCTGACTATGGACATTTGATGTCATTGATAACGGGATCACATCATTAGGAGAATGATGTGATGGACAAGACCCAATCCTAAGCATAGCGCAAAGATCGTGTAGTTCATTTGCTAGAGCTTTTTCCAATGTCAAGTATCTTTTCCTTAGACCATGAGATCGTGCAACTCCCGGATACCGTAGGAGTGCTTTGGGTGTACCAAATGTCACAACGTAACTGGGTGACTATAAAGGTGCACTACGGGTATCTCCGAAAGTGTCTGTTGGGTTGGCACGGATCGAGACTAGGATTTGTCACTCCGTATGACGGAGAGGTATCTCTGGGCCCACTCGGTAATGCATCATCATAATGAGCTCAATGTGACTAAGGAGTTAGCCACGGGATCATGCATTACGGTACGAGTAAATTGACTTGCCGGTAACGAGATTGAACAAGGTATTGGGATACCGACGATCGAATCTCGGCAAGTAACATACCGATTGACAAAGGGAATTGTATACGGGATTGATTGAATCCTCGACATCGTGGTTCATCCGATGAGATCATCGTGGAACATGTAGGAGCCAACATGGGTATCCAGATCCCGCTGTTGGTTATTGACCGGAGAGGCGTCTCGGTCATGTCTGCATGTCTCCCGAACCCGTAGGGTCTACACACTTAAGGTTCGGTGACGCTAGGGTTGTAGAGATGTTAGTATGCGGAAACCCGAAAGTTGTTCGGAGTCCCGGATGAGATCCCGGACGTCACGAGGAGTTCCGGAATGGTCCGGAGGTAAAGAATTATATATAGGAAGTCCAGTTTCGGCCACCGGGAAAGTTTCGGGGGTTATCGGTATTGTACCGGGACCACCGGAAGGGTCCCGGGGGTCCACCGGGTGGGGCCACCTGTCCCGGAGGGGCCCATGGGCTGAAGTGGGAGGGTAACCAGCCCCTAGTGGGCTGGTGCGCCCCCCATGGGCCTCCCCCTGCGCCTAGGGTTGGAAACCCTGGGGGTGGGGGGCGCCCCACCTGACTTGGGGGGCAAGTTTTCCCCCCTTGGCCGCCGCCCCCCCCTGGAGATTGCATCTCCCAGGGCCGCCTCCCCCCCAGGGCCCTTATATATAGTGGGGGGAGGGAGGGCAGCAGCACCACAGCCCCTGGCGCCTCCCTCTCCCCCTTGCAACACCTCTCCCTCCCGCTTGCGCTTGGCGAAGCCCTGCCGGGATCCCCGCTACTTCCACCACCACACCGTCGTGCTGCTGGATCTCCATTAACCTCTCCTTCCCCCTTGCTGGATCAAGAAGGAGGAGACGTCGCTGCTCCGTACGTGTGTTGAACGTGGAGGTGCCGTCCGTTCGACGCTCGGTCATCGGTGATTTGGATCACGACGAGTACGACTCCATCAACCCCGTTCACTTGAACGCTTCCGCTCGCGATCTACAAGGGTATGTAGATGCACTCCTTTCCCCTCGTTGCTAGTAAACTCCATAGATGGATCTTGGTGATGCGTAGAACATTTTTTAAAATTCTGCTACGATCCCCAACAGTGGCATCATGAGCCAGGCCTATGCGTAGTTACTATGCACGAGTAGAACACAAAGCAGTTGTGGGCGTAGATGTTGTCAATTTTTCTTGCCGCTACTAGTCTTATCTTGTTTCGGCGGTATTGTGGGATGAAGCGGCCCGGACCGACCTTACACGTACGCTTACGTGAGACAGGTTCCACCGACTGACATGCACTAGTTGCATAAGGTGGCTAGCGGGTGTCTGTCTCTCCCACTTTAGTCGGAACGGATTCGATGAAAAGGGTCCTTATGAAGGGTAAATAGAAATTGGCATATCACGTTGTGGTTTTACGTAGGTAAGAAACGTTCTTGCTAGAAACCTATAGAAGCCACGTAAAAACTTGCAACAACAATTAGAGGACGTCTAACTTGTTTTTGCAGCATGTGCCTTGTGATGTGATATGGCCAAAAGGATGTGATGAATGAGATATATGTGATGTATGAGATTGATCATGTTCTTGTAATAGGAATCACAACTTGCATGTCGATGAGTATGACAACCGGCAGGAGCCATAGGAGTTGTCTTTATTTTTTGTATGACCTGCGTGTCATTGAATAACGCCATGTAAATTACTTTACTTTATTGCTAAACACGTTAGCCATGTAAGTAGAAGTAATCGTTGGCGTGACAACTTCATGAAGACACGATGATGGAGATCATGATGATGGAGATCATGGTGTCATGCCGGTGACAAAGATGATCATGGCGCCCCGAAGATGGAGATCAAAGGAGCAAAATGATATTGGCCATATCATGTCACTATTTGATTGCATGTGATGTTTATCATGTTTTACATCTTATTTTCTTAGCACGACGGTAGTAAGTAAGATGATCCCTTATAATAATTTCAAGAAAATGTTCCCCCTAACTGTGCACCGTTGCGAAGGTTCGTTGTTTCGAAGCACCACGTGATGATCGGGTGTGATAGATTCTAACGTTCGCATACAACGGGTGTTGACGAGCCTAGCATGTACAGACATGGCCTCGGAACACACGCAATACACTTAGGTTGACTGACGAGCCTAGCATGTACAGACATGGCCTCGGAACACGGAAGACCGAAAGGTCGAGCATGAGTCCTATAGAAGATACGATCAACATGGATATGTTCACCGATCTTGACTAGTCCGTCTCACGTGATGATCGGACACGACCTAGTTAACTCGGATCATGTTTCACTTAGATGACTGGAGGGATGTCTATCTGAGTGGGAGTTCATTGAATAATTTGATTAGATGAACTTAATTATCATGAACTTAGTCTAAAATCTTTACAATATGTCTTGTAGATCAAATGGCCCACGTTGCCCTCAACTTCAACGCGTTCCTAGAGAAAACCAAGCTGAAAGATGATGGCAGCAACTATACGGACTGGGTCCGGAACCTGAGGATCATCCTCATAGCTGCCAAGAAAGATTATGTCCTAGAAGCACCGCTAGGTGAAGCACCCATCCCAGAGAACCAAGACGTTATGAACGCTTGGCAATAACGTGCTGATGATTACTCCCTCGTTCAGTGCGGCATGCTTTACAACTTAGAACCGGGGCTGCAAAAGCGTTTTGGGAAACACGGAGCATATGAGATGTTCGAAGAGCTGAAAATGGTTTTCCAAGCTCATGCCCGGGTCGAGAGATATGAAGTCTCCGACAAGTTCTTCAGTTGTAAAATGGAGGAAAATAGTTCTGTCAGTGAGCACATACTCAAAATGTCTGGGTTACACAACCGCTTGTCTCAGCTGGGAGTTAATCTCCCGGATGACGCGGTCATTGACAGAATCCTTCAGTCGCTTCCACCAAGCTACAAGAGCTTTGTGATGAACTTCAATATGCAGGGGATGGAAAAGACCATTCCTGAGGTATATTCAATGCTGAAATCAGCGGAGGTGGAGATCAAAAGGGAACATCAAGTGTTGATGGTGAATAAAACCACTAAGTTCAAGAAAGCCAAGGAATGGACCCAAGCCTGAGACTGAGTGCTTTTATTGCAAGGGAAGTGGTCACTGGAAGCGGAACTGCCCCAAATACTTAGCGGACAAGAAGGCCGGCAACACTAAAGGTATATGTGATATACATGTAATTGATGTGTACCTTACCAGTACTCGTAGTAGCTCCTGGGTATTTGATACCGGTGCGGTTGCTCATATTTGTAACTCAAAACAGGAGCTGCGGAATAAATGGAGACTGGCGAAGGACGAGGTGACGATGCGCGTCGGGAATGGTTCCAAGGTCGATGTGATCGCCGTCGGCACGCTACCTCTGCATTTACCTACGGGATTAGTTTTAAACCTCAATAATTGTTATTTAGTGCCAGCTTTGAGCATGAACATTGTATCAGGATCTCGTTTAATGCGAGATGGCTACTCATTTAAATCAGAGAATAATGGTTGTTCTATTTATATGAGAGATATGTTTTATGGTCATGCCCCTCTGGTCAATGGTTTATTCTTAATGAATCTCGAACGTGATGTTACGCATATTCATAGTGTGAATACCAAAAGATGTAAAGTTGATAACGATAGTCCCACATACTTGTGGCATTGCCGCCTTGGTCACATTGGTGTCAAGCGCATGAAGAAGCTCCATGTTGATGGACTTTTAGAGTCTCTTGATTACGAATCATTTGACACGTGCGAACCATGCCTCATGGGTAAGATGACCAAGACTCCGTTCTCCGGAACAATGGAGCGAGCAACCAACTTATTGGAAATCATACATACTGATGTGTGCGGTCCAATGAGTGTTGAGGCTCGCGGTGGCTATCGTTATGTTCTCACTCTCACTGATGACTTAATTAGATATGGGTATGTCTACCTAATGAAACACAAGTCTGAGACCTTTGAAAAGTTCAAGGAATTTCAGAGTGAGGTTGAGAATCAACGTGACAGGAAAATAAAGTTCTTACGATCAGATCGTGGAGGGAGAATATTTAAGTCACGAATTTGGCACGCACTTAAGGAAATGTGGAATCGTTTCACAACTCACGCCGCCTGGAACACCTCAGCGTAACGGTGTGTCCGAACGTCGTAATCGCACTCTATTGGATATGGTGCGATCTATGATGTCTCTTACCGATCTACCGCTGTCTTTTTGGGGCTATGCTTTAGAGACTGCCGCATTCACTTTAAATAGGGCTCCGTCGAAATCCGTTGAGACGACACCGTATGAATTATGGTTTGGGAAGAAACCTAAGCTGTCGTTTCTAAAAGTTTGGGGATGCGATACTTATGTCAAGAAACTTCAACCTGAAAAGCTCGAACCCAAATCGGAAAAATGCGTCTTCATAGGATACCCTAAGGAAACTATTGGGTATACCTTCTACCTCAGATCCGAAGGCAAGATCTTCGTTGCCAAGAACGGGTCCTTTCTGGAGAAAGAGTTTCTCTCGAAAGAAATAAGTGGGAGGAAAGTGGACCTTGATGAGGTGATAGTCACCCCTTCCGAACCGGAAAGTAGCACAACACGGGAAGATGTTCCTGTGGTGCCTACACCGACTGGGGAGGAAGTTAATGATGATGATCATGAAGCTTCGGATCAAGTTACTGCTGAACTTCGTAGGTCCACAAGGACACGTTCCGCACCAGAGTGGTACGGCAACCCTGTCCTGGAAATCATGTTGTTAGACAACGGTGGACCTTCGAACTATGAAGAAGCGATGGCGGGCCCGGATTCCAACAAATGACTTGAAGCCATGCAATCCGAGATAGGATCCATGTATGAAAACGAAGTATGGACTTTGACTGACTTGCCCGATGATCGACGAGCCATAGAAAATAAATGGATCTTTAAGAAGAAGACAGACGCGGATGGTAATGTGACCATCTATAAGGCTCGACTTGTCGCTAAGGGTTATCGACAAGTTCAAGGGGTTGACTACGATGAGACTTTCTCACCCGTAGCGAAGCTGAAGTCCGCCCGAATCATGTTAGCAATTGCCGCATTCTATGATTATGAGATATAGCAAATGGACGTCAAAACGGCATTCCTTAACGGATTTCTTAAGGAAGAATTGTATATGATGCAGACGGAAGGTTTTGTCGATCCTAAGAATGCTGACAAAGTATGCAAGCTCCAACGCTCAATCTATGGGCTGGTGCAAGCATCTCGGAGTTGGAACATTCGCTTTGATGAGATGATCAAAGCGTTTGGGTTTACACAGACTTATGGAGAAGCCTGTGTTTACAAGAAAGTGAGTGGGAGCTCTGTAGAATTTCTCATATTATATGTGGATGACATACTATTGATGGGAAATGATATAGAATTCTTGGAAAGTATAAAGGCCTATTTGAATAAGTGTTTTTCAATGAAGGACCTTGGAGAAGCTGCTTGTATATTAGGCATCAAGATCTATAGAGATAGATCAAGACGCCTCATTGGTCTTTCACAGAGTACGTACCTTGACAAGATATTGAAGAAGTTCCAATATGGATCAGTCCAAGAAGGGGTTCTTGCCTGTATTGCAAGGTGTGCAATTGAGCATGGCTCAATGCCCGACCACGACAGAAGATAGAGAAAAGATGAGTGTCATCCCCTATGCCTCGGCCATAGGGTCTATTATGTATGCCATGCTGTGTACCAGACCTGATGTAAACCTTGTCGTAAGTTTGGTAGGAAGGTACCAAAGTAATCCCGGCATGGAACACTGGACAGCGGTCAAGAATATCCTGAAGTACCCGAAAAGGACTAAGGATATGTTTCTCTTATATGGAGGTGATGAAGAGCTCGTCGTAAAGGGTTACGTCGACGCTAGCTACGACATAGATCTGGATGACTCGAAGTCACAAACCGGATACGTGTATATTTTGAATGGAGGGGCAGTAAGCTGGTGCAGTTGCAAGCAAAGCGTCGTGGCGGGATCTACATGTGAAGCGGAGTACATGGCAGCCTTAGAGGCAGCACAGGAAGCAGTCTGGATAAAGGAGTTCATTACCGACCTAGGGGTGATTCCCAATGCGTCGGGCCCGATGACTCTCTTCTGTGACAACACTGGAGCTATTGCCCTTGCCAAGGAGCCCAGGTTTCACAGGAAGACCAGACATATCAAGCGTCGCTTCAACTCCATTCGTGAAAGTGTTCAAAATAGAGACATAGATATTTGTAAAGTACATACGGACCTGAATGTAGCAGATCCGTTGACTAAACCTCTCCCTAGAGCAAAACATGATCAACACCAGAACTCTATGGGTGTTCGATTCATCACAATGTAACTAGATTATTGACTCTAGTGCAAGTGGGAGACTGTTGGAAATATGCACTAGAGGCAATAATAAAATGGTTATTATTATATTTCCTTGTTCATGATAATTGTCTATTGTTCATGCTATAATTGTGTTATCCGGAAATCGTAATACATGTGTGAATACATAGACCACAACATGTCCCTAGTGAGCCTCTAGTTGACTAGCTCGTTGATCAACAGATAGTCATGGTTTCCTGACTATGGACATTGGATGTCATTGATAACGGGATCACATCATTAGGAGAATGATGTGATGGACAAGACCCAATCCTAAGCATAGCGCAAAGATCGTGTAGTTCATTTGCTAGAGCTTTTTCCAATGTCAAGTATCTTTTCCTTAGACCATGAGATCGTGCAACTCCCGGATACCGTAGGAGTGCTTTGGGTGTACCAAATGTCACAACGTAACTGGGTGACTATAAAGGTGCACTACGGGTATCTCCGAAAGTGTCTGTTGGGTTGGCACGGATCGAGACTAGGATTTGTCACTCCGTATGACGGAGAGGTATCTCTGGGCCCACTCGGTAATGCATCATCATAATGAGCTCAATGTGACTAAGGAGTTAGCCACGGGATCATGCATTACGGTACGAGTAAATTGACTTGCCGGTAACGAGATTGAACAAGGTATTGGGATACCGACGATCGAATCTCGGCAAGTAACATACCGATTGACAAAGGGAATTGTATATGGGATTGATTGAATCCTCGACATCGTGGTTCATCCGATGAGATCATCGTGGAACATGTAGGAGCCAACATGGGTATCCAGATCCCGCTGTTGGTTATTGACCGGAGAGGCGTCTCGGTCATGTCTGCATGTCTCCCGAACCCGTAGGGTCTACACACTTAAGGTTCGGTGACGCTAGGGTTGTAGAGATGTTAGTATGCGGAAACCTGAAAGTTGTTCGGAGTCCCAGATGAGATCCCGGACGTCACGAGGAGTTCCGGAATGGTCCGGAGGTAAAGTATTATATATAGGAAGTCCAGTTTCGGCCACCGGGAAAGTTTCGGGGGTTATCGGTATTGTACCGGGACCACCGGAAGGGTCCCGGGGGTCCACCGGGTGGGGCCACCTGTCCCGGAGGGCCCCATGGGCTGAAGTGGGAGGGGAACCAGCCCCTAGTGGGCTGGTGCGCCCCCCATGGGCCTCCCCCTGCGCCTAGGGTTGGAAACCCTGGGGGTGGGGGGCGCCCCACCTGACTTGGGGGGCAAGTGTCCCCCCCTTGGCCGACGCCCCCCTTGGAGATTGCATCTCCCAGGGCCGGCGCCCCCAGGGCCCCTATATAGAGTGGGGGGAGGGAGGGCAGCAGCACCACAGCCCCTGGCGCCTCCCTCTCCCCCTTGCAACACCTCTCCCTCCCGCTTGCGCTTGGCGAAGCCCTGCCGGGATCCCCGCTACTTCCACCACCACACCGCGTGCTGCTGGATCTCCATCAACCTCTCCTTCCCCCTTGCTGGATCAAGAAGGAGGAGACGTCGCTGCTCCGTACGTGTGTTGAACGCGGAGGTGCCGTCCGTTCGGCGCTCGGTTATCGGTGATTTGGATCACGACGAGTACGACTCCATCAACCCCGTTCACTTGAACGCTTCCCCTCGCGATCTACAAGGGTATGTAGATGCACTCCTTTCCCCTCGTTGCTAGTAAACTCCATAGATGGATCTTGGTGATGCGTAGAACATTTTTTAAAATTCTGCTACGATCCCCAACAGTTTTATGATTCCTTCCGGTGAGTTCCATTTTTTTAAATGTGTGCTCTGCATGGATCATGTAGGTTGACTGTTTAAACTGTAAATTCATAGTACAGTTTGCTTTATACTAATCACTTTTTGTATTTATGCAAACAGGGGTGCTCAGCTTGATTTCAATGGGAACTGCACAAAATGTTCACGAATACATCGAATATTCTCGAATCATTCATTTCCACCACAAGAAAGGAGGTGCCGATATGTTCAAGGCGTTGCAACATATAAAGGCGAAATCATACAAGCTACGCACGAATTTGGTTGATTTTGGTGGAACTGCACAAAAGAACAGCTGGTTTATTTAGCACGAGGTGCCATGTCAATGTCCGAACTGATGGCAAACCCTGCCCATTCCACAATCGTAGGCATTTGATATTTTGGAATGGGAAAACCTTGTCAAAGTTTGCTCATTGATGTACGCAAAACAACACGCATTTGACATTTTGGAATGGGACAACCTTGTCAAATTTTGCTCATTGATGTTAGCAAGAAGACATGCGTTTGATATTTTCGAATGGGACGCCCTTTGCTGTTAGCAGCATCTATCGATTTTTCTTTATTCTTTAGTTGTGAAGTAAATATTGGCTCTGACATGTGAATCGCTGAGATGCATAATCATCGATTGTTTTGAATGTTCTCTATGAATTGTGAGGCCTGTGTGTTGATTGCAATGTACATGAACGCTAAATTTTGTACTCCCTCTGTTCCTTTTTACTTCCTTTATTAGATTTCTTTCAAGTCAGTTGATTTTACATTGTGAATGTTTATACTTTTTTCTGTAAGATTGGTCAAAGTAGAGATACTTTGACTTCATACAAACTTATATGCAGACTAGAAAGGACCAGAGGGAGTACATGTGAAACTGCTGCAAACGAGGTGATCACCCTGGGAATAATGCTAGTACGTATTGTTTTGCATGTTCATCCAATGCAAGTGATACAAGAATTCAAACAAATCGAACTAAATTCATTCATACACTGCCGGATTTCATATAAACATGCCGGATTTCATTACATTTCATACATTCTTCAACTAAAAAGGGGTGCGCTGGAGGTACAATTTGAAGGAAATATGCCCTAGAGGCAATAATAAAGTTATTATTTATTTCCTCATATCATGATAAATGATTATTATTCATGCTAGAATTGTATTAACTGGAAACATAATACATGTGTGAATACAACAAACATAGTGTCACTAGTATGCCTCTACTTGACTAGCTCGTTAATCAAAGATGGTTAAGTTTCCTAACCATAGACATGAGTTGTCATTTGATTAACAAGATCACATCATTAGGAGAATGATGTGATTGACTTGACCCATTCCGTTAGTTTAGCACTTGATCATTTAGTTTACTGCTATTGCTTTCTTCATGACTTATACATGTTCCTATGACTATGAGATTATGCAACTCCCGATTACCGGAGGAACACTTTGTGTGCTACCAAACGTCACAACGTAACTGGGTGATTATAAAGGTGCTCTACAGGTGTCTCCGATGGTACTTGTTGAGTTGGCATGGATCGAGATTAGGATTTGTCACTCCGATTGTCGGAGAGGTATCTCTGGGCCCTCTCAGTAATGCACATCACAATAAGCCTTGCAAGCAATGTGACTAATGAGTTAGTTGCGGGATGATGCATTACGTAACGAGTAAAGAGACTCGCCGGTAACGAGATTGAGCTAGGTATTGAGATACCGACGATCGAATCTCGGGCAAGTAACATACCGATGACAAAGGGAACAACGTATGTAGTTATGCGGTTTGACCGTTAAAGATCTTCGTAGAATATGTGGGAGCCAATATGAGCATCCAGGTTCCACTATTGGTTATTGACCGGAGATGTGTCTCGGTCATGTCTACATAGTTCTCGAACCTGTAGGGTCTGCACGCTTAAAGTTCGGTGAGAATCGGTATTATGAGTTTTTGTGTTTTGATGTACCGAAGGTAGTTCGGAGTCCCAGATATGATCACGGACATGACGAGGAGTCTCAAAATGGTCGAGACGTAAAGATAGATATATTGGACAACTATATTCTGACACCGGAAGTGTTCCGGGTGGTTTCGGAGAAAACCGGTGTGTCGGAGGGTTACCGGAACCCCTCCGGGAGAAATAATGGGCCATATGGGCCTTAGTGGAGAGAGAGAGGGCTGGCCTAGGGCAGGCCGCGCGCCCCTCCCCCTCTGGTCCGAATTGGACTAGGAGAGGGGGGCGGCGCCCCCCTTTCCTTCTCCCTCTCCCCCATCCTTTCCCCCTCCTAGTAGGAGTAGGAAAGAGGGGAGTCCTACTCCTACTAGGAGGAGGACTCCTCCTCCTGGCGCACCCACAAGGGGCCGGCCGGCCTCCCCCTTGCTCCTTTATATACGGGGGCAGGGGCACCTCTAGACACACAAGTTGATCTGTTGATCTCTCCCAGCCGTGTGCGGTGCCCCCTCCACCATAATCCATGTCGTAGCAGTGCTTAGGCAAACCCCTGCATCGGTAGCATCATCATCACCGTCATCACGCCGTCGTGCTGACGAAACTCTTCGGCGAAGCTCTGCTGGATCGGAGCCCGCGGGACGTCATCGAGTTGAACGTGTGCTGAACTCGGAGGTGTCGTGCGTTCGGTACTTTGCTCGGTCGGGTCCTGAAGACGTACGACTACATCAACCGCGTTGTGCTAACGCTTCCGCTTTCGGTCTATGAGGGTACGTGGACACACTCTCCCCTCTCGTTGTTATGCATCACCATGATCCTATGTGTGCATATGATTTTTTTTAAATTACTACGTTCCGCAATAGTGGCATCCGAGCCTGGTTTATGCATAGATGTTATATGCACGAGTAGAACACAAGTGAGTTGTGGGCGATACAAGTCATACTGCTTACCAGCATGTCATACTTTGGTTCGGCGGTATTGTTGGATGAAGCAGCCCGGACCGACATTACGCGTACGCTTACGCGAGACTGGTTCTACCGACGTGCTTTGCACATAGTTGGCTGGCGGGTGTCAGTTTCTCCAACTTTAGTTGAACCGAGTGTGGCTACGCCCGGTCCTTGTGAAGGTTAAAACAGCACTAACTTGACAAAATATCATTGTGGTTTTGATGCGTATGTAAGAACGATTCTTGCTAAGCCCGTACCAGCCACGTAAAACTTGCAACAACAAAGTAGAGGATGTCTAACTTGTTTTTGCAGGGCATGCTGTGATGTGATATGGTCAAGACATGATGCTAAATTTTATTGTATGAGATGATCATGTTTTGTAACTGAGTTATCGGCAACTGGCAGGAGCCATATGGTTGTCGCTTTATTGTATGCAATGCAATCGCCCTGTAATTGCTTTACTTTATCACTAAGCGGTAGCGATAGTCGTAGAAGCAATAGTTTGCGAGACGACAACGATGCTATGATGGAGATCAAGGTGTCGCGCCGGTGACGATGGTGATCATGACGGTGCTTTGGAGATGGAGATCAAAGGCACAAGATGATGATGGCCATATCATATCACTTATATTGATTGCATGTGATGTTTATCTTTTATGCATCTTATTTTGCTTAGGTCGATGGTAGCATTATAAGATGATCTCTTACTAAATTTCAAGGTATAAGTGTTCTCCCTGAGTATGCACCGTTGCCACAGTTCTTCGTGCTGAGACACCACGTGATGATCGGGTGTGATAAGCTCTACGTTCACATACAACGGGTGCAAGCCAGTTTTGCACATGCAGAATACTCGGGTTAAACTTGACGAGCCTAGCATATGCAGATATGGCCTCGGAACACTGGAGACCGAAAGGTCGAGCGTGAATCATATAGTAGATATGATCAACATAGTGATGTTCACCATTGAAAACTACTCCATCTCACGTGATGATCGGACATGGTTTAGTTGATTTGGATCACGTGATCACTTAGATGATCATAGGGATGTCTATCTAAGTGGGATTTCTTAAGTAATATGATTAATTGAACTTTAATTTATCATGAACTTAGTACCTGCTAGTATTTTGCATGTTTATGTTGTTGTAGATAGATGGCCCGTGCTGTTGTCCCGTTGAATTTTAATGCGTTCCTTGAGAAAGCAAAGTTGAAAGATGATGGTAGCAATTACACGGACTGGGTCCGTAACTTGAGGATTATCCTCATTGTTGCACAGAAGAATTACGTCCTGGAAGCACCGCTGGGTGCCAGGCCTGCTGCAGATGCAACTGACGACGTTAAGAACGTCTGGCAGAGCAAAGCTGATGACTACTCAATAGTTTAGTGTGCCATGCTTTATGGCTTAGAACCGGGACTTCAACGACGTTTTGAACGTCATGGAGCATATGAGATGTTCCAGGAGTTGAAGTTAATATTTCAAGCAAATGCCCGGATTGAGAGATATGAGGTGTCCAATAAGTTCTACAGCTGCAAAATGGAGGAGAATAGTTCTGTCAGTGAACATATACTCAAAATGTCTGGGTATAACAATCACTTGATTCAACTGGGAGTTAATCTTCCGGATGATAGTTTCATTGAAAGAATTCTTCAATCACTGCCACCAAGCTACAAGAGCTTCGTGATGAACTATAATATGCAAGGGATGGATAAGACAATTCTCGAGCTCTTCGCAATGCTAAAGGTTGCGGAGGTAGAAATCAAGAAGGAGCATCAAGTGTTGATGGTCAACAAGACCACCAGTTTCAAGAAAAAGGGTAAAGGGAAGAAGAAGGCGAACTTCAAGAAGAACAACAAACAAGTTGCTGGTCAGGAAAAGAAACCCAAGTCTGGACCTAAGCCTGAGACTGAGTGCTTCTACTGCAAACAGACTGGTCACTGGAAGCGGAATGCCCCAAGTATTTGGCGGATAAGAAGGATGGCAAGGTGAACAAAGGTATATGTGATATACATGTTATTGATGTGTACCTTACTAATGCTCGCAGTAGCTCCTGGGTATTTGATACTGGTTCTATTGCTAATATTTGCAACTCGAAACAGGGGCTACGGATTAAGCGAAGATTGGCTAAGGACGAGGTGACGATGTGCGTGGGAAATGGTTCCAGAGTCGATGTGATCGCCGTCGGCACGCTACCTCTACATCTACCTTCGGGATTAGTTTTAGACCTATATAATTGTTATTTGGTGCCAGCGTTGAGCATGAACATTATATCTGGATCTTGTTTGATGCGAGACGGTTATTCATTTAAATCAGAGAATAATGGTTGTTCTATTTATATGAGTAATATCTTTTATGGTCATGCACCCTTGAAGAGTGGTCTATTTATATTGAATCTCGATAGTAGTGATACACATATTCATAATATTGAAGCCAAAAGATGCAGAGTTGATAATGATAGTGCAACTTATTTGTGGCACTGCCGTTTAGGTCATATTGGTGTAAAGCGCATGAAGAAACTCCATACTGATGGACTTTTGGAATCACTTGATTATGAATCACTTGGTACTTGCGAACCATGCCTCATGGGCAAGATGACTAAAACGCCGTTCTCTGGAACAATGGAGCGAGCAACAGATTTGTTGGAGATCATACATACTGATGTATGTGGTCCGATGAATACTGAAGCTCGTGGCGGGTATCGTTATTTTCTCACCTTCACAGATGATTTGAGCAGATATGGGTATATCTACTTAATGAAACATAAGTCTGAAACATTTGAAAAGTTCAAAGAATTTCAGAGTGAAGTGGAAAATCGTCGTAACAAGAAAATAAAGTTTCTACGATCTAATCGTGGAGGAGAATATTTGAGTTACGAGTTTGGTCTTCATTTGAAACAATGCGGAATAGTTTCGCAACTCATGCTACCCGGAACACCACAACGTAATGGTGTGTCCGAACGTCGTAATCGTACTTTACTAGATATGATGCGATCTATGATGTCTCTTACTGATTTACCGCTATTATTTTGGGGTTATGCTTTAGAGACGGCTGCATTCACGTTAAATAGGGCACCATCGAAATCCGTTGAGATGACGCCTTATGAATTGTGGTTTGGCAAGAAACCAAAGTTGTCGTTTCTTAAAGATTGGGGCTGCGATGCTTATGTGAAAAAGTTTCAACCTGATAAGCTCGAACCCAAATCGGAGAAATGTGTCTTCATAGGATACCCAAAGGAAACTGTTGGGTACACCTTCTATCACAGATCCGAAAGCAAGACATTTGGTGCTAAGAATGGATCCTTTCTAGAGAAGGAGTTTCTCTCGAAAGAAGTGAGTGGGAGGAAAGTAGAACTTGATGAGGTAACTGTACCTTCTCCCTTATTGGAAAGTAGTTCATCACAGAAACCGGTTCCTGTGACACCTACACCTATCAGTGAGGAAGCTAATGATATTGATCATGAAACTTCAGATCAAGTTACTACCAAACCTCGTAGGTCAACCAGAGTAAGATCCGCACCAGAGTGGTACGGTAATCCTGTTCTGGAGGTCATGCTACTTGACCAAGGCGAACCTACGAACTATGAAGAAGCGATGGTGAGCCCAGATTTCGCAAAATGGCTTGAAGCCATGAAATCTGAGATGGGATCCATGTATGAGAACAAAGTGTGGACTTTGGTTGACTTGCCCGATGATCGGCAAGCCATAGAGAATAAATGGATCTTCAAGAAGAAGACTGACACTGATGGTAATATTCCTGTTTACAAAGCTCGACTTGTTGCGAAAGGTTTTCGACAAGTTCAAGGAGTTGACTACGATGAGACTTTCTCACCCGTAGCGATGCTTAAGTCTGTCCGAATCATGTTAGCAATTGCCGCATTTTATAATTATGAAATTTGGCAAATGGATGTCAAAACTGCATTCCTGAATGGATTTCTGGAAGAAGAGTTGTATATAATGCAACCGGAAGGTTTTGTAGATCCAAAGGGAGCTAACAAAGTGTGCAAGCTCCAGCGATCCATTTATGGACTGGTGCAAGCCTCTCGGAGTTGGAATAAACATTTTTATAGTGTGATCAAAGCATATGGATTTATACAGACTTTTGGAGAAGCCTGTATTTACAAGAAAGTGAGTGGGAGCTCTGTAGCATTTCTGATATTATATGTGGATGATATATTGCTAATTGGAAATGATATAGAATTTCTGGATAGCATAAAAGGATACTTGAATAAGAGTTTTTCAATGAAAGACCTCGGTGAAGCTGCTTACATATTGGGCATCAAGATCTATAGAGATAGATCAAGACGCTTGATAGGACTTTCACAAAGCACATACCTTGACAAAGTTTTGAAAAAGTTCAAAATGGATCAAGCAAAGAAAGGGTTCTTGCCTGTCTTACAAGGTGTGAAATTGAGTCAGACTCAATGCTCGACCACTGCAGAAGATAGAGAGAAAATGAAAGATGTTCCCTATGCTTCAACCATAGGCTCTATCATGTATGCAATGCTGTGTACCAGATCTGATGTGTGCCTTGCTATTTGCTTAGCAAGGAGGTACCAAAGTAATCCAGGAGTGGATCACTGGACAGCGGTCAAGGACATCCTGAAATACCTGAAAAGGACTAAGGATATGTTTCCCATTTATGGAGGTGACAAAGAGCTAGTCGTAAATGGTTATGTCGATGCAAGCTTTGACACCGATCCGGACGATTCTAAGTCGCAAACCGGATACATGTTTACATTGAACGGTGGAGCTGTCAGTTGGTGTAGTTCTAAACAAAGCGTCGTGGCGGGATCTACGTGTGAAGCGGAGTACATAGCTGCTTCGAAAGCAGCAAATGAAGGAGTCTGGATGAAGGAGTTCATATCCGATCTAGGTGTCATACCTAGTGCATCGGGACCGATGAAAATCTTTTGTGACAATACTGGTGCAATTGCCTTGGCAAAGGAATCCAGATTTTACAAGAGAACCAAGCACATCAAGAGACGCTTCAATTCCATCTGGGATCAAGTCCAGGTGGATTACATAGAGATTTGCAAGATACATACGGTCTGAATGTTGCAGACCCGTTGACTAAGCCTCTTCCACGAGCAAAACATGATCAGCACCAAAACTCCATGGGTGTTAGAATAATTACTGTATAATCTACATTATTGAATCTAGTGCAAGTGGGAGACTGAAGGAAATATGCCCTAGAGGAAATAATAAAGTTATTATTTATTTCCTCATATCATGATAAATGTTTATTATTCATGCTAGAATTGTATTAACCGTAAACATAATACATGTGTGAATACATAGACAAACATAGTGTCACTAGTATGCCTCTACTTGACTAGCTCATTAATCAAAGATGGTTAAGTTTCCTAACCATAGACATCAGTTGTCATTTGATTAACGGGATCACATCATTAGGAGAATGATGTGATTGACTTGACCCATTCCGTTAGCTTAGCACTTGATCGTTTAGTTTACTGCTATTGCTTTCTTCATGACTTACACATGTTCCTATGACTATGAGATTATGCAACTCCTGATTACCGGAGGAACACTTTGTGTGCTACCAAACGTCACAACGTAACTGGGTGATTATAAAGGTGCTCTATAGGTGTCTCTCATGGTACTTGTTGAGTTGGCATAGATCGAGATTAGGATTTGTCACTCCGATTGTCAGAGAGGTATCTCTGGGCCCTCTCGGTAATGCACATCACAATAAGCCTTGCAAGCAATGTGACTAATGATTTAGTTGCGGGATGATGCATTACGTAACGAGTAAAGAGACTTGCTGGTTACGAGATTGAGCTAGGTATTGAGATACCAATGATTGAATCTCGGGCAAGTAACATACCGATGACAAAGGGAACAACGTATGTAGTTATGCGGTTTGACCGATAAAGATCTTCGTAGAATATGTGGGAGCCAATATGAGCATCCAGGTTCCGCTATTGGTTATTGACCGGAGACGTGTTTCGGTCATGTCTACATAGTTCTCGAACCCGTAGGGTCCGCACGCTTAAAGTTCGGTGACAATCGGTATTATGAGTTTTTGTGTTTTGATGTACCGAAGGTAGTTCGGAGTCCCAGATATGATCACGGACATGACGAGGAGTCTCAAAATGGTCTAGATGTAAAGATTGATATATTGGACGACTATATTCGGACACCGGAAGTGTTCCGCGTGGTTTCGGAGAAAACCGGAGTGCCGGAGGGTTACCGGAACCCCTCCGGGAGAAATAATGGGCCTTATGGGCCTTAGTGGAGAGAGAGAGGGCTGGCCTAGGGCAGGCCGCGCGCCCCTCCCCCTTTGGTCCGAATTGGACTCGTTGAGGGGGGGCGGCGCCCCCCTTTCCTTCTCCCTCTCCCCCTTCCTTTCCCCCTCCTAGTACGAGTAGGAAAGAGGGGAGTCCTACTCCTACTAGGAGGAGGACTCCTCCTCCTGGCGCGCCCACAAGGGGCCGGCCGGCCACCCCCTTGCTCCTTTATATACGGGGGCAGGGGCACCTCTAGACACACAAGTTGATCTGTTGATCTCTCCCAACCGTGTGCGGTGCCCCCCTCCACCATAATCCACCTCGATCATGTCGTAGCGGTGCTTAGGCGAAGCCCTGCATCGGTAGCATCATCATCACCGTCATCACGCCGTCGTGCTGATGAAACTCTCCGGCGAAGCTCTGCTGGATCGGAGCCCGCGGGACGTCATCGAGTTGAACGTGTGCTGTGCGTTCGGTACTTGGATCGATCGGATCATGAAGACGTACGACTACATCAACCGCGTTGTGCTAACGCTTCCGCTTTCGGTCTACGAGGGTACGTGGACACACTCTCCCCTCTTGTTGTTATGCATCACCTTGATCCTGTGTGTGCGTAGGATTTTTTTTAAATTGCTACGTTCCCCAACATAATTAATTAACCATAGCACCCGTGTTCGGCTGAGCCGAACAGAAGCTTCTTCTCCAGCGGACTGAACTTCAGTGACGTAACAGCAGGTGCAGTTGCATCACTTACATGTGGGCCAGATGCCTCTTGGGCCCACATGCCAGTGACCCAACTGCACCTGCAGTTAAGTAACTAAAGTAGCGTCCTTCTCCAACATAGCTCTCCGACTCCACGTCGCCGCCAAGAAGCTAATCGGCCGTCAATGGTCAACCCGCCTAGCTCGGCTTCAACCAGAGGGTAGCAGTGGTGGCCTTACTTGGACCCGAGCGGTGGCGACCTACCGTGTTCTACTCTTCCTCGTTTTCTGTGCGCGGCCTCATTGGCAGCGGGGCGGGGCCTCGACGGAGCCGGCGATGTCCTCTATCTCGTTGCCGGCGCGGCGGTGCCCCGGCGGAGCGGGGGAAATCCTCCCCCTCGTTGCCGGCAGGGTGGGGCCTTGGCTAAGCCGGCAATGTCCTCTGCCTCGTTGTTAGTGGGGTGGGGCCTTGGCGGAGCCTGCGGTGTCCTCTACCTCGTTGTTGGTGCCGCGAGGCCTCGGCGGAGCCGGCGGTGTCGTCTGCCTCGTTGTTGGCGCGGCGGGGCCTCGGCGGAGCAGGGCCTCGTCGACGCCAGCGGTGCGGGGACTCGTCGGAGCCGGCATTGTCCTCTGCCTCGTCCTCGGTCTCACTAAACAGCGCCTCGCCCGCTTCATCGCCCTCTTTGTAGGCGGCCGCAGCCTCCGCCACCCGCATGCGGTACCAGTAGCGCTCGAGGCGGCCCTCGCGGGCGGAGCGGTACGAGTCGAACAGCGCCTCCTGCTCCGTCCGCTCTGAGGCGATCTGCTCCTCCGCCTGCAGGTGCTCCTGGACGAGATGGTGGTTGTAGGCGGCGTCGGCCTGCGCCTCCCGGAACTGCTCCTGACGCTTCTGCCTCACCGTGTCCATGTATTGGGCACGGGCCTCGTCGATGGTCAGGGTGCAATGCACCCGCGAGGATGGCGCGCAGGAGGGGGTTGGCGCCGGATCGTCGACTACCATGTTCTCCATTGGGACGTCGTCGTCCTCCGGCTGCCTGCCGGCCAGCCAGTTGGCAGGAATGGCTGCCATCTCCTTATGGTCCATCATACGCCCATCCCGAAGAGCACTGGAGCGCGAGGAAGCCATGGTGGGAGTAGTGGTGTGGACAGGAGAAAGGGAACGGAGGCGGATGACTACGGCTATGGCCGGTGCAGCAGTTTATATAGCAATGGTGGGCGGCGGAGGGACGGACATGTGGCGCCGGAGTAGCTGCCTCAGCAACCGCGTACCATTAATGTGGGTGGCAGACGGACGGATGGACGGCACTTGTGTCGTTTGAAGGCGGAGCAATCGCCTGCACCGGGAAGCGGGACGGGCGGCGCTGACTGTTTTGGGCGGAAAGCGCGCGCGGGCGAGGGAGGCTGCCTGGGTGGGCCAGGGCAGTCAAACTCGTGCTTGGCAGGGGGTTGGTCCAGCAGCCGAGACATGCTGGCTCGCCAGCGAGCTCGCCGAGCTGAGCGACGACAATCAGACGATGGACATAGCTTCTCACCAGGAGTCGGCGCCACTGTCCAAGCCGGTTCATGCCGTGTTCACCATAGAGCAGGTGCGGCCCACTTCGACGCCCTAATGGCGGAAGAGCTACCAGCGCAGGAGGACCTGTGCTGCAACCTCCGTCTCCTCAACGAGCACCGGTGAACAAGCGAACGACAATGCCGTCGCGGGCATGTGGCCTTATGATCCTGGCTTCCCGAATGAGCAGCGGGCGCTGTATCAGACCATCCATAGGGCCCGCGAGGCCCTCTCCGTCGTCCTTCGAGTTGTTGCGCTCGCCGTGGCGCCGCCGTCTCGCGTTGTCAACATGGTCAACAGCATGAGGAATGAGGAGATGATTTTACTTGGAGAGGATGACTGTGGGGACCCACCAGGGCCATAGCCGCACGTACGCAAGTGCCTCCTTATTATATACAACTGTAATATTTTTTGCTTCCTCCTAGTTTCCTGACATCACGGTCCCACACCATTGTCAACCTATGTAGTCAATAAACGAGAGAATTGCACAAGGAGCGGCCGACAGCTGGGACCAAGCAGCTCGAGCAGTATTTGTCTTTTTGAGGTGTGAGCAGTGCAGAGTTTTTCTTGAGCGATGTTTTCGTTGTTGTTCAGAGGAGAGCAGGGTATTAACTGGGCGGTCTGTGGCCCGTCTAGCCCAGGCCAGATATCCAGCCCAAATTTTAATTATTTTCAAGATGAAAATGGCTAGCCCAGCTATACCTTTTTTAAGGAATACCCAGGCAAGGTCAACTTGTTATTCTCCGCCCCGCTGGGCTGCAAATCTTTCCTAGGAGGGATGCATTAGGCTTAACAAGAAAATGGGCTTTAAGAAATAATAAATGGGATGTAATTATAAAAACTGGGCAGTAACGATAAAAAAATGCACCAAACACGTAATTACTTTATAAATAATATTTCTAGATTTTGAAATTTTTAATTTCATTAATTGTTGCGCACGCAATGTTTCGTTGGATTTTTACGTAATACAAATTTATATTGAAATTGTATTTAATCTGACTAGAAATTTCGGGATAAAAATATTTCGGATCCCATCAAAATGTGGGAAATTTTATGGAATTCTGTTTTGAACGGTTTGTTGAAATTATTAATCGTTTTCCTAGCTAGAAATTGGGCTGTACTTTTAACAAACTGTACATGGGCTGTAGTAAATTGCATTAGAATTCAAAATTGGGTTGTACATTTTTACAAATCGCAAATGGGCTATAAGTTCTCTGCCACACACTTGTGGGCCTACTAAGTTGACGCGTATGCAAGGCTTTGTCAACTTATAGTCAACACACGGTTCTAGCAGCAGTGTCCGTTGGATGTCCATCCGTGTCCATCCAATGGATGTCGTGCTTCTTCTTCAATCTCAGATATTCTAGCTTCAGCCGCCCAAAAAATGATTCCTCCCCCTGGCATCTGGGGCGCACCGTCTCGGAGGCTGACCTGTGGGCCTACTAAGTTGAGGCGTACCAAGGACTTTGTCAACTTAGTCAATATAAACGATTCTAGCTGCAGTGACCATACGATGTCCATCCAACGGCCGTTGTGATTCTTCAACCTCTGGTCTTCTTGCTCTTGTCTCCCGTGGCCGGCTGTGCTGCCACAGAGGCCTCACCTCCCCCTACCACTCCCACCGCTGGCCAGGCCCTGCGGCGACGGCATCCTCACACCGCAGCCGAACCAATGAACCCTCGTACTCCTCTCCGCGTGGGCATCCACTGCCGCGTCTTCCCCGGCTCCGCGTCGTCCCCTTCCTAGGTCTCGCCATCGTCCACCGCCTTGGTGCTCTCGGTGCGGCGTGGTCAATGTGGTCAACGACCGACTTCCATCGGAAGAGTACTGTACATGGAGAGGTTGACAGCTGGGTCCACGGCCGCAGCAAGGAAGTGCCTTGTTATTACGCGGAAAATAATTATTCCTCCACCTGACAGCAGGGACCCACCTGACGGGCCACCGTATTTCGAGAAAAAAAGTTTCCCCCCTGACTGCTGGGACCCTCCAGCTACATCTTCACATGCAAGGATGTGCGTCCATATTACGGGCAAAAAAAATGATTCCCCCCGTGACTGCTGGGACCCACCAGCTACATCTTCGCACGCAAGGAAGTGTGTCCATATTACGGGCAAAAAAACGATTCGCCCCCTGACTGCTGGGACCCACCAGCTACATCCTCGCACGCAAGGAAGTTCCTGACAGTCGGGACCCACCCGGTCGAAGCGTACGTTGGGTTGTCATTCTGGTCGCGAACATGTACATACATACTAGTCGATCGGTCTGTTTGCTGGCTGCAGCAATGAACCGTGGCCATGTAAGGAAGGGCACGTGTGGTAGTAGAAGCGCGCACGTAGCATGTACACGTACGTACAACGGCCATGTTGCAAGAAAGTAAATACGGCCATGTACGTACATACGGGCGGGGTCTCGAACGCCTACTCGCGCATACGTACGGCCAAGGCTCGTGTACATGGCTGTGGCTGGGTCGGAACGGAGAAACTGCGTCGTCGTCGTGTTCGTGGGGAGGCAAAGGAATGTGTCGTGTTCATCTGGGGGCAACGGAACGCGTGTTGTTCATCGGGAGGCATCGGGAGGCAACCGGCTTGGATGGAACAGCCGATGGAAATGAGGCCTGGCGTACCGCAGAACGGAGGAAACGGCCTTGTGTTCGACCGGCCACGGTGGAAACAGGATCCTGTTCATTGGGAGGGGTCTGGCGTACCGCAAAACGGAGGAAATGGACCTCCTACGGTCGAAACGGGGTCCTGTTGATCGGGAGGAGTGTGGCGTACCACAAAACGGAGGAAACGGACTTGTGTTGGAGCGCTACGGTCGAAACAGGGGTCCTGTTCATCGGGAGGGGTGTGGCGTATCGCAAACAGGACTCCACGGGATACTGTTCATCTCCATCGTCGACTGCCTCCACGGGCTACTGTTCATCCACCGTCGACCTCCTCCAGGCTCCAGTCTCCACCTGCGACTGTTCATCCACGGGCTCCTGTTCATCCAGCCTCCACGGGCTACTGTTCTATCCGGGCAGGCAGCATAGATAGCATGTCTAAGGTATCCTTGATCAACGTCGGGGGTGGCTTATTGTGAGAAGCGGCGTAGATAATCCGTTGTGCGCCGGTATACAGTTGCTCTATCAGCGTGTAGACAGCTTTCAACTTCTTCTGCACATCAGAGCCCAGATGGCTAATGCGAGTTCCTGTATCATTACAAACATCAGTAAACCGGTAATGCATGGGAGGATATGTTGAAAGCATAAAGGAAGGATGCTTACCAAACTCAGCAGCGGTCATAGTATGCACTTGCCACTTTACACCAGTCAGCTCGTCAACCACCGGTTTAAGAGCGGCTTCTGCGTTTTCAGCCCTGTTTATCAAAGCGGCTTTTTCAGTCTCCCAATCTGCCCGCTCTTTGTTGAAGCCCTCTTTCAGTTTCTCCATAGCGCCTAGAGCGCGGGTCAACTCTTCCTTTGCTTTGGAGGCTTCAGCTTGCTGGGTTTTGATGTTCTCTTGCAGATCAGCGGTTTGGCGTTCCTTCTTGCTCAGCTCCGCATGTAAAGGGACAGATGTATCATGAGTTGACATTACATATTTGAAGTACCAAGCCCATAACAAGTTATGCCCTTGATACTTGGGGGCTAATGCATGTTTGCTCTTGATCAGAAATTTCTACAAGTCCCAAGCACAATACAAGTATTAATCTTGGCACTTGGGGGCTAATGTGTATTTGCTCAAAAAGCTGTTGGTATGGGAGTTCTTCTACAGTCCCGGTTCATCTTTATAAAGTTAAACCGGCCCTTGGGGGCTGTATCGGTGAAAGAGCAGTATGGCAAATTTCAAAGAAACTGGTTCATCTTAATGAGGTAATCCGGTCCCATGGAGGCTAAATATGCAAAGATAAGGTATGGCAAAAGTCCCGGTTTAGATCGGTATCATAAACCGCCACTTGGGGGCTACAAGGAATTGATAAACTACAATTGGACAAAAGAGAAAAATGGTAGTTACCTCATATCGCTCCTTCATCAAGTTTACCAAACTAGCTTCATAATCACGGCTGGTATTCAGACGGTTCAAGAAGCCAGAGTGAATGTCTTGAGCATTGAGATGGGCGTAGCTTGATAAACCGGCATTCCATTTGCTTTTGCCGATAGCAGAGATATCATCCTTGGCAGTATGCTTTGACAAAGCTACAGGATTGCCAGGAGTAGTGTGGCCAGTGCCAGTAATCATAATATCATCTTCTTCTTCATCAGCAGCCTTCACTGGAGTTGGCGGTTTATCAGTGTCCTTAACTGGACTGACCGGTTTGTCATCAGTTCGGACAGGGCTGGTTGGCCGGTCAGCACAGCTGGTAGTGTCAACTTGCACTTGTTCAGCAAGGAAGTCATGGTCTTGAGGCGGTGGATCGTGAAGCATGGCATCAACATCGGTTTCTTCCACCTCTGGAGTTGTTTCCGGTTCAGCAGCTACATTATCATCAGCCGGTTTGTTTAACCGAGCTTTCTTGCTGGGTCTTGGCTTGGCGCTAAGAAAGGATAAACATAAGGATCAGTACAGTATGTAAAACACATCAAGAGTAAAGACATGTGCATAACTCACCCAGGAACTGTTTTGAGGGGTGGAAGCTGTGTGGCCGATGACTCGTCAGAGGATGAGTGAGAAGTACCCTGATAATTTGAATCAGACGGGTTAAGAGGCTGGCGAAAACAACCTGCTTTTGAGCATGAAGTATCAATGGGATAAGAGACCTATGCTTGGCGTTTCTGAACCGGACTGTTCGGTAAACCGGCAGAGGTAACTACCTGGCCGTTGTGCCGGGTTGTACGGCGAGCCTCATGCTGCTGCGTCTTCAAAAGAAAGTTTGGGTCCAAATAAGCAAGAGGGTGAGAAAATTTTACTTTCCGGTTTGCTTGACGGATTTTTGATGTTGGCAGAGGATCTGAATCGGAGGAAAGAAGGGTTACCTCTACATCCTCAGCATGACTGCCTTCAGCGTCGTCCTGATAATAATCATTGTCAATGACATGTACGAAAAATGAACCAAGAGAGTCAAGTTCTACCTCTGGTTCCGGATTACCCACATCATCATCGGCTGGTGGATCGGAGGATGCAGTAGTCCTTCTCTTGGCAGGTTTTTTAATAACCTTGGTCTTTGGACAAACTGGCTTGACCGGTTTCTCTTGCGGCTTCGCCGGTTTGTCTTGTGACGGTTTCTTGTTCCAGAACGGATCGTCACCCTGTCAGAAAATAATCACACTTTTAGAGAATATTTGGACAGAAGCAACGTCAGATAAAAAGATTATATGATTCTTACAGTTGGCGGTCTGTTGAAGGTGCAGAAAGGGAGTAGTCCGGTTTGGGCACAGACAGCCTCCGGTTCGTTCAATATCTTTTTACAGCTTCAGTGACTTCTGCATCTGTGAGCTGAATATCAATATGCCGCTGAGCATCCTTCAAACTCCCCGTGTACTCACACATCAAACCGGGGTGCTGGCTTAAGGGCAGAATGCTCCAGCTTATCCTGCAACGAGCAAGATCAACTCCTGTCAAACCGTTCGCCATGAAGGCTCTAAGCTTTGAAAGTTGGGGAGCATAGTTGGCCCGTTCTCTTGCTGTCAACCTCTGAGGAAACGGGTGTGTGTTGCTCAGGCGCTCAGGGCGGTAACCTGGCAGGGGGTTTTCGTCAGATGGAGAGGTATCCATGCAGTAAAACCAAGTTTGGTTCCACTCTTTGGGGTGACTGTGGAGTTTGGGATGGGGGAAGGTGACTTCTTTCCTCTTCTGAACCGCCATTCCGCCCAGTTCCGTATTGGGTCCATCTGAGAACTCGGTGAGACGGTTTAAGTGAAAGAAATCCCTAAACAGTTCGACTGTAGGTTCCTCTTGTAGATAAACTTCACAGAATACTTGGAAGTGGCAGATGTTGGTAATAGAGTTGGGACCGATCTCTTGAGGGCGCAGCTGAAAATTGGCTAGCACATCTCGGAAATTTTTTGAACCGGGAGGGCTAAAACCTCGTCCGAGATGATCAGCAAACACGACTACCTCTCCATCCTTGGGTGTAGGAGGATTTTCCGGGCCAGGGACCCGCCAGTGGATGACATCTTTCTTGGCTAAAGCGCCCGTTTTAACGAGGTTGTTTAACTGCTCCTCGGTTACTCGAGAGGGAGCCCAATTGCACTCATAGACTTGTTTAGCCATGACAAGGAAAATCTGAAAAAGGATTATTACCGGTTTAAGATTTACAGTGGACAACTATACAGCGGTATGAGGATACAAGCATATTGGTAAACCGGATTTGGTTATTCGTAAACCGGAGTCTGACAATGGAACGGTATAATGCATTGACGGTTCAACAGGGGACTAATGGTATCTACCGGGTCATCATTTTTTCTGTGAAGTTAAACCGGCCAATCTGGTATTCGAAGTGTGTAAGTGAAGGAAGAAACAGGTTTCACATCTTGCTATGGTAATTTCAGATCTACCGCGCGTAGGAAAACAAAATATATTCCGACCTAAATTCCAGCGTACTAAAAGTTCACCAAGTTCAGATGAGTTGGATATCAAACAGGTGCTGAAACTACTACCGCGCGAGATCTATGTGGCTTAAACTACTACTGCGCGAGATCTACGTGGTTTTTGGATCTAATCCATGGATATAAATAAGGAAAAAGAAGGGCGGCGATGAGCACTGATGAACGACAGAAACCCTAAAGTGCAGATCTATGGTAAGAGAAAGGGCAGACTTACGGATGCTGTTGAATAGCGGCGGCGCGCGGAGGAGCTCTGGTACATTCAGGTCAATGCAGCGGCCAAGGTTTGTGCAGCAGTCGAAGGTTGACGGCGGCGGCCGAGGTCGAAGGGTTGGGCGTCGCGAGGATGAAGATGAAGCGAAGAGGCACGAGGGGGAAAATGGAAAGACCCCCTGGCCCTATTTATAAGGGAGATAAACGACATATGCGAAAATCGAGGAGCCGGATTTTTGGATATGAGGTGATGCTGTCGCCTCGATTGTCGAAGGCTCGTTAATGACAGGTGACGTCACGGCGGTTTACCATGATCCTAGAAAATGATGTCATGGCGGTTTACAAGATTGTCTGAAGATATTGAAGAAGAAATTTTCTTAAGTATTGAGGATTGACATGAACCAGTTCAAATCAATCTGGGGCCTAATGTTGGGGATATTACCACTGGACGTAAACCGGCCAGGAGAGGCCGGGTTAACTTCATAAGTCGTTCATCTGTATCTGAAGCCCATGAAGACAGACGGTGACGCTTCATGAAGGCCCAGGGCCCAAAGCCGGTTTAAGGCCTATAGACTCAAACCGGCATTGAGATGTAAACTTGTGTTGTAAGATATAAGTAGCAGAGACCGAGCCGGACACGATTATGAGTCGGCCTTGGAGTCTGTAAACCGACGGGCATCAACCCATGTATATAAGGGGACGACCCGGCGGCGGTTCAGGGACAACAGACAACAACTCGAGACTCAGGCAAAGCGTATTCGCTCCCTGGTCATCGAAACCCCATCAATTCCATCACAACTAGACGTAGGCTTTTACCTTCATCGTAAGGGGCCAAACTAGTATAAAAATCTCTTGCGTCCCTTGTCCGCTTTAACCCCTTTAAGCTAACCCGTAGCGATGGCTCCACGACTAAGTCCTTTCTCTAGGACATCTGCCGTGACAAAACCACGACAAACCCTCTCCACGGGGTCCTGTTCAACCACGCCTCCACGAGCTAGTGTTCATCCAGCCCTCCACCGGCTACTGTTCTACCAGCCCTCCACTGGCTACTGTTCAACCAGCCCTCCACGGGGTCCTGTTCATCCACCAGCTCGATCGACCGGGGTATTGTTCATCCAGCGGCAACGGCCTCTACTACCACGGGGCCCTGTTCATCCAACCCCCACCGGGAACTGTTCATCCAAACCCCCTCAACAACGCTCACTGTTCATCCAGAGGCAGCATCGATCGGCTTCAGTTAGCAGCAGTAGCGAAGGAATCACACTCGGGTTCAGTTAACAGCAAGGGATCGATCGATCGCTCGGGTTCAGTAACGCGTAGCATGCAGTGCAATCGCTCGGGTTCAGTTAGAGCCCAACACCTCGCTCGGGTTAAGTTAGAGCCCAGCGCCTCGCACACACGCGCGTACGTACGAGAGAAACGCGCATCACTCGGCCCCCGACCACCCACCGTAACCGGGAACTCCCCGATATTTTCCTCACCCTCGCTTCTACCATGTTTTTCTGTCATGGACGGCCCAAAGAATGTCATGCAGCTGCGTCTCTGGCCCGCCCATGACGAAAAGCCCATTTTCTGTCATGATTTGTTGTCATAGAAGTAGTACCCCACAACATCTATGATGATACCGGGTTTTGTCACAATTATAGTCATAGAAGTGTCATAAGTATGACAGAAAAAAATTCATTCGGCCCAAAATGTCACGGATGTGTCTTTTTTTGTAGTGTTATGTTGAAGCTGATAATGAAAAAGCACGTCAGGATGCTCTTGACCTCCTGGATGAGGAGCGTGGCCTTGCGGCGGCTTGTTCGGCGATTTACCAGCAAGATTTGCGTCGTTATCATAGCCGCCGGGTTAAAACCCGGACCTTTCAAGAAGGTGACTTGGTGCTCCGGCTCATCCAGGATCAAACAGACATGCACAAGTTATCCCCACCTTGGGAAGGGCCCTTTGTGGTCAGCAAAAATCTAAACAACGGGTCATACTACCTCATTGATATTCGAGAGCACAAGGACTCACGCAAGTCTGAGGAAGAGACCCACCGGCCGTGGAACATTGGTCATCTTCGGCCTTATTAAACCCGAGCCACCGGCTCTTGTGATGTACATACTTCTACCAATGTATATATTATGATTAGTATAATAAAGCCGGCATCCCTGATTATTCAGGGCCTCTGTCGTTTCATTTCTGAGTATCTGAGTCTTTATTGTCAATTCATAAGATCACTTGGGGGCTTCATGCTCATTGAGAATAGCTATGATTACCCTCCTGATCCGGCTTGCACACCTTGTTACAAAATAACATGGGGGCTTCCTGCTCATTGAGCATAGCTATGACTACCCTTCAATCCGGCTTATACGCCTGGTTGCAAATAACTTGGGGATTTTTTTGCCTAAGTTAAACGGTTACCAAAGAGAACTTGTTACAATGTACAGTTCAAACATAGGTGACCTGCCTTGATGGCTTGTTAACAATCACTTGGGGGCTTCCTATTCAATGAACATAGCTTTATTTACCCTTTTGATTGGCTTGGACGCCAGGTGTATTCACCAAAAATCCCGGTTATCCTGTCTTTGTATGCCTGCCACTCTGACCAGGTAATCCTGGAATGACTCACCGTACTCTTGACAGTCAATCCTCTAAAGACCCTGAACTTGTCAAAGTTAAAACGACGATTGGTCATGTGAGGCCCGGCTTACAAGTTTGAATTAAGGATTAACTCAGTGGTTGTGCGGCCTTTGAATAGCACTTGATATTGAGGCTTGGCAGCCTATGAAGGCCTTGTTTTTCTGATTTGTATTTACTTTGAAAGTTTTTTTGGTTCATCTTTTGTACCGTATTGATATATGGTTTAAAATCAATTCGGGCCATGTCGCCTTGATCCTTATGATTCATATTTGAATCTATCCGGAGTTTTCATAACCCGGCCTGGTTTGGACAATAAGTCGCCAGTGTGCTTTGATTATGCGCTTGGAGTTCTGCGCTCTAAGTCTTTGGGCTGTTACCCTTGCTGCATATGGCGTGGTAAGCCGGCAGTATGAATAAATTGCACAGGGCACTGCGCTCAGTCTTTTGGTTGTTACCCTTGCTGCATATGGCGTGGTAAGCCGGCAGTATGAATATATCACAGGTATGTTATTTACTTGTTATGAATATACGAGGTTTTGAATAACCTGCCCTGGTTATGGACTATACAGTCACCAGTGGATTTGTTATGAGGCATTATGACCCGCTGATACGTCTCCAACGTATCTATTATTTTTTATTGTTCCATGCTGTTATATTATCAATCTTGCATGTTTTATAATCATTTTATAGTCATTTTATATCATTTTTTGGTACTAGCCTATTGACATAGTGCCAAGTGCCAGTAGTTGTTTTCTGCATGTTTTTTACATCGCAGGAAATCAATATCAGACAGAGCCCAAATGCAACGAAACTTCACGAAGATTTTTTATGGACCAAAAGACACCTAATGGGCCAAGGCTGTGCTTGGGCTGCTCCCAGGGGAGCACAACCCACCAGGGCGAGCCAGGAGGCCCAAGTGCGCCCTGGTGGGTTGTGCCCACCTCGGGTGCCCCCCGGACCGCCTCTTTGCTCTATAAATACCCCAATATTTCAGAAACCCTAGGGGAGTCGACAAAAATCAATTCCAGCCGCCGTAGAGTCCAGAACCACCAGATCCAATCTAGACACCATCACGGAGGGGTTCACCACTTCCATTGGTGCTTCTCCGACGATGCGTGAGTAGTTCTTTGTAAACCTTTGGGTCCGTAGTTAGTAGCTAGATGGCTTCCTCTCTCTCGCTGAATTCTCAATACAATGGTCTCTTGGAGATCCATATGATGTAACTCTTTTTGCGGTGTGTTTGTTCGGATCGGATGAACTTTGATTTTATGATCAGATCTATCTTTTTATATTCATGAAAGTTATTTGAGTTTCTTTGATCTCTTATATGCATGATTTCTTATAGCCTCGTATTTCTTCTCTGATATTTGGGTTTTGTTTTGCCAACTTGATCTATTTATCTTGCAATGGGAAGAGGTGCTTTGCAGTGCGTTCGATCTTACGGTGCTTGATCCCAGTGACAGAAGGGGAACCGACACGTATGTATCGTTGCTACTAAGGATAAAACGATGGGGTCTATCTCTACATAGATAGATCTTGTCTACATCATGTCATCATTCTTATTGCATTACTCCATTTCTCCATGAACTTAATACACTAGATGCATGCTGGATAGCGGTCGATGTGTGGAGTAATAGTAGTAGATGCAGGCAGGAGTCGGTCTACTAATCTTGTACATGATTTCTATATAATGATCATTGCCTGGATATCGTCATGATTATTTGAAGTTCTATCAATTGCCCAACAGTAATTTGTTTACCCACCGTTTGCTATTTTCTCGAGAGAAGCCACTAGTGAAACCTACGCCCCCCGGGTCACTTTATCATATTATTTGCCTTTGCATCTACTATTTCTTTGCTTTTATTTTTAGATCTATTAAACCAAAAATACCTTGCTGCGTTTTATTCTTATTTATTTTATTTGGCGTTCGATCTATCAATCTACTACAATTTTATTCACGTCCGTTTGCCAATTTCTGGCGCCGTTACCCGGAAGGGATTGACAACCCCTTTAACAAGTCGGGTTGCGAGTAGTTGTTATTTGTGTGCAGGGGCTGTTTACGTTGTGTTGCTTGGTTCTCCTACTGGTTCGATAACTTGGTTTCATCACTGAGGGGAGTACCTACCGTCGCTGTGCTGCATCATCCCTTCCTCTTTGGGGAAATACCGACGTAGTCCTAGCAGACATCAAAAGGAATATCTGGCGCCGTTGCCGGGGAGGGATTGACAACCCCTTTAACACGTAGGGTTGCCAGTAGTTGTTATTTATGTGCAGGGGTTGTTTACGTTGGGTTTCTTGGTTCTCCTACGGGTTCGATAACCTTGGTTTCATCACTGAGGGAAATACCTTCCGTCGTTGTGCTGCATCATCCCTTCCTCTTTGGGGAAACACTAACGTAGTCCTAGCAGACATCAAAAGGAATTACTGGCGCCGTTGCCGGGGAGGATCTTCAACATATACCAGGTGCCTAATCACAAATCTCATCTCCTCGCAATTTACATTATTTGCCATTTGCCTCTCGTTTTCCTCTCCCCCACTTCACAAAAATTTGCCGTTTTATTCGCCCCTCTTTTCGCTCGCCGTTTTCTCGTTTGCTTAAGTTCTCTTCTCTGTTGGCATGACCGATCCCAAAAAGGCTAAGGGTTTTCTCCCGAGTTTTAATGCTTTGGATAGCCCCTCTGTCCTCTCTAAGCTCATAAATAATGATGCTATAGAAGGACTTACCGGGGTTCTTAAGGAAAATCTTAACAATTTTGATGAAGACGATCCCGGAATTTTTCGTCATTTACTTGATGAATCTTTGAAAGATGCTTGGGATAGGCTGTTGAGAATTCGAGCTAGCTATGTGCCCCAATATCAGATAGAGATATACTTGAAAAGTTTTTATGTTGGTTTACCTTCTTCCTTCAAACAAGTTTTGGATTCTATATTTGAAAACGGTTTTCTTGGAGGGGATGCCATTGATACTTATGAAAAGATAAAAACCATATTTGGGCACCCAAAGGAGGATAAGGTTGAATCAACTACCCTTATGTGCTTTCATCAAAATTAAATAATCAAAGAGATGAAGGCTAGTTTAGATACGAATCTTCGCAACGTACTTAATCTTTCTTCTACTATCAATGGCCATGTGCATTCACAAAATAGAAAATTAAATGCCATTGATAGGAAATTTTCTCTTTGCTTTCGAAAGGACAAGGATGACAATACTTAGATCCTTTGCTTTATGCCTAGCTAAGGGCGTAAAACTATAGCGCTTGTTGGGAGGCAACCCAATGAATAAATTTTATTTTTGCTTTCTGTTCTTGAGTGTTTGCACAATTATGCTACTGTTATGATTGTGTTTTTTGTGTTTTAATTAGTGTTTGTGCCAAGTAAAGCCTTTAGGATCTTCTTGGGTGATAGTTGTTTGATCTTGCTGAAAAACAGAAACTTTTGCGCTCACGAACACAATTGTCAAAAATCACCAGAGAGTACTAAAATGCCAATTCTTTTTGCAGTAGATTTATATACAAATTGCTCAGGTTGTCCTAATTTTTCAGAATTTTTGGAGTTACAGAAGTATTCGAAATAGTCAGATTGCTACAGACTGTTCTGTTTTGACAGATTCTGTTTTCTTTGCGTTGTGTGATTGTTTTAATGGCTCTATGGTTTTATTTGATGAGATTTTGCCATAGAAAAGTTGGATTACAGTAGATATAATGCAAAAACAAAATATGAATTGGTTTGATACAGTACCTATAGTAGTGATTTGCTTTCTTATACTAACGGATCTCACGAAGGTTTTGTTGAGTTTTGTGTGATTGAAGTTTTCAAGTTTTGGGTTATCTTACGATGGATGAAGGAATAAGGAGTAAGAAGAGCCTAAGCTTGGGGATGTCCCGGCATCCCAAGCTATTATCCAAAAGAGAGCAAGCAACTAAGCTTGGGGATGCCCCCGAGTGGCATCCCCTCTTTCTTCTAACGACCATCGGTATTTTACTCGAAGCTATATTTTTATTCGTCACATACTATGAGTTTTGCTTGGAGCGTCTTGTATGATATGATTCTTTGCTTGTTCTATTTTGTGTTTTAAGTCTTGATTCCTTGCTGTACACACCTATTTGAGAGAGCCAAAATTATGTCATGACTTGTTAGAATTGCTCTCTATGCTTCACTTAAATTTTTTATGAGCTGTGAACTTGCTCTAGTGCTTCACTTATATCTTTTTGAACACGGTGTGCTATAGTATTTTTAAAGAAATGCTCTCTTGCTTCACTTAAATTTATTTGAGAGTTAGTAAAATTTTCAAGAAATTCTCTCTTGCTTCACTTAAATTATTTTGAGAGAAAAATTATGCTCATGATCTTCACTTATATCTGTTTGAGCTTATCAAAAGCAACACATAAAAATTAGTCCCAAAGTGATACGTATCCAAGAAGGATATAATAGGAACTTTCATGAAGATCATTGGACAAAATAAACTTGATTCCTTGTAATAGTTTTGAGATATGATGATGTGATATGTGAGTCATGTTGATGAGTAATTATGCTTTAGTAAGAATATTGGTGTTAAGGTTTGTGATTCCCTATGCAAGCACGAAATTCAATAGTCATGCAATGAAATAATATCCTACTTGTGGTGCATTATTCGGTGTTAATTATGCTTAATTCTCACTTATGAGATTATTCGTTTCTTGGTTGGTCGCTTCTCAATCTTTTGCTAGCCTTCATTTTGCACTAAGTATGATCTCTACTTGTGCATGCAAAACCTTTAAACCAGTTTTGCCACATCAGTCCACTATATCTACCTATATGCGGTGTTCTTTTTCCGTTCTAAGCAAATTTGTATGTGCCATCTCTAATTTTCGAAATAAAATCCTCTTTTGTGTGTCCATACTGCTCGCGGAGCGGTGAGGGGTGGCTAATATTTTCCATGCTAGACGTGTTATTCTCAAGATGAGTGTTTATTCACTTGCCATTGCACGAGAGTAAGGCAAAGGTATTAGGGATGCCCAGCCCCGAAATGAAAAATATATTTACTTTATGTTGTCAAATAATAAATTCCTTGGAAAGTGTTGGTATGGAAGCCGTGGATTCGGCTGGCCATGGAAAGTGAAAGTATGGTGGAAAAAAGAATAAACTTTATTTTCTGTTTGGGAACCGCCTATGATATATTTAGCATGGAAAGTGTTGGGAACTCTAAGTCGTTTCCGTTGGTGGGAAAGACACACCTCCCAAAATGTTTTAATCTCTATGTTTTTCACTTTGAGCTCTGGCACCTCTACAAATCCCTACTTCCCTCTGCAAAGGGCCTTTTTTTATGTTTTGCAATTTTTATTTTGAATTTGAGTCTCCATCTTCTTTTATAAAAGCACCAACTAGGAGGTAATATGATCGTACTTGAGTATTGGGTGTAGCTAATATGCGAGTGAGTTTCATGAATGGATCAATGATTGAGCATGATGGGCTATGGATAACTTAATTTAGCGTTGATATTTTGAAAGACATGGTTGCTTGTTGATATGCTTGAGTATTTAAGTTATCATGTCAAAACTAGACTATTGCTTGAATCACATAAAAGTCCAAATGTCCATGCTATAAAGAAAAGAATATGATATAACATGTTAGGCAGCATTCCACATCAAAAATTCTGTTTTTATCACTTACCTACCCGAGGACGAGCAGGAGTTAAGCTTGGGGATGCTGATACGTGTCCAACGTATCTATAATTTTTTTATTGTTCCATGCTGTTATATTATCAATCTTGGATGTTTTACAATCATTTTAAAGTCATTTTATATCATTTTTTGGTACTAACCTATTGACATCGTGCCAAGTGACAGTTGCTGTTTTCTGCATGTTTTTTACATCACAGGAAATCAATATCAGACGGAGCCCAAATGCAACAAAACTTCATGGAGATTTTTTATGGACCAGAAGACACCTAATGGGCCAAGCTGCGCCTGGGGGGTGCTCCGAGGGGAGCACAACCCACCAGGGCACGCGAGGAGGCCTAGGCGCACCCTGGTGGGTTGTGCCCACCTCAGGTGCCCCCCGGACCGCCTCTTTGCTCTATAAATACCCCAATATTCCAGAAACCCTAGGGGAGTCAACGAAAATCAATTCCAGCCGCCGTAGAGTCCAGAACCACCAGATCCAATCTAGACACCATCACGGAGGGGTTCACCACTTCCATTGGTGCCTCTCGGATGATGTGTGAGTAGTTCTTTGTAGACCTTCGGGTCCATAGTTAGTAGCTAGATGGCTTCCTCTCTCTTGCTGAATTCTCAATACAATGGTCTCTTGGAGATCCATATGATGTAACTCTTTTTGCGATGTGTTTGTTGGGATCGGATGAACTTTGAGTTTATGATCAGATCTATCTTTTTATATCCATGAAAGTTATTTGAATTTCTTTGATCTCTTATATGCATGATTTCTTATAGCCTCGTATTTCTTCTCCGATATTTGGGTTTTGTTTGGCCAACTTGATCTATTTAACTTGCAACAGGAAGAGGTGCTTTGTAGTGGGTTCGATCTTACGGTGCTTGATCCAAGTGACAGAAGGGGAACCGACATGTATGTGTCGTTGCTACTAAGAATAAAACAATGGGGTCTATCTCTACATAGATAGATCTTGTCTACATCATGTCATCGTTCTTATTGCATTAATCCGTTTCTCCATGAACTTAATACACTAGATGCATGCTGGATAGCGGTCGATGTGTGGAGTAATAGTAGTAGATGCAGGTAGGAGTCGGTCTACTAATCTGGGACGTGATGCATATATAATGATCATTGCCTGGATATCGTCATGATTATTTGAAGTTCTATCAATTACCCAATAGTAATTTGTTTACCCACCATTTGCTATTTTCTCGAGAGAAGCCACTAGTGAAACCTACGGCCCCGGGTCTCTTTCTCATATTATTTGCCTTTGTGGTCTTCTTTTCCTTTGCTTTTATTTTCAGATCTATTAAACCAAAAATACAAAAATACCTTGATGCGTTTTATTCTTATTTATTTTATTTGGCATTCGATCTATCAATCTACTACAATTTTATTCACGTCTGTTTGCCCATTTCTGGCGCCGCTACCCGGAAGGGATTGACAACCCCTTTAACACGTCGAGTTGCGAGTAGTTGCTATTTGTGTGCAAGGGATGTTTACGTTCTGTTGCTTGGGTCTCCTACTGGTTCGATAACCTTGGTTTCATCACTGAGGGAAATACCTACCTTCGCTGTGCTGCATCATCCCTTCCTCTTTGGGGAAATACCGACGTAGTCCTAGCAGACATCACCCGCCCTGGGGTAAACCGCCAGGGCACATGTTATTTGCTTGGGTGCAGGGAATATGATAAACATGGTCTGCATGATTGATGATATTATAAGCATAAGTAGCAGATCTTCGACATTAGATCGGCAGTTCAAAAGTGTTATGCAAATAAACATGCACGATGGCATGGCAGATCATTGTTTTCAAACTAGCCTATTACAAGGCATCCTGCGGCCCAAAAGAATAAGTGTTTTAATATACACAACATCCCATGCTGTGGATGATAAACCGGCCCTTGCATCAGTTGTCTTGGCCCTGGCGTGTTGAAGATTCCGGGTTATCTTGTGTCGGCTCTTCTTCTGCTTCTTCATCACCTGTTAGCTGGAAGTCAGATGTGGCCCAATTGATCCCAGTCAAAGCTTTGAAAACAACTTCATCATCTATAAGGGTTGACGGGTCAACGTCAGGAGCAAACGTATGCTTACGTGTTGGCGGGATAAGGTCCACGGCCTCATGAACCGGCGCCTTCACTTTGGCATTTTCAGCATCATAAACCAGATTATATTTGGAGATATCAGTTTCCTCAGCCAGTTTGCTTGCCAAAGGACACATCTCCCTTACTATATTGGTAAAATCATCGGCACTAAAGGGAGACCCATCTTCTTTTAAGCTAGGGAAACCAGTGGCTAGCTCTTCCGGGTCAAGTTCTGCTTGCCATGCCTTTGCCCGGCTTAGTGCGGTGATGGCACCGGCTCTAGCAGCTGATCGCTTTAAATCCTCAAACCTTTGGGGCAGCACAGATAGTTTCTCCAGCACTTCCTTAATGAGGGAAGGTGGATGTTTCTTATGAGAGGCAGCAGAAATAGCCCGTTGAGCGCCAGTGAATAATTGCTCTACAAGAGTGTAGGCGGCTTTTAGCTTCATGCGCATGTCTGAGCCAAGGTGGGAAACTCTTGAGCCTGCATTACCAAAGATATTGATAAGCCGGTTGAATGATAATTCAAGGCATTGGTGATGAAAGATTGAAGTGCGGGATTACTTACCAAAGATGGCGGCTGTCATGCTATTGATTTGATATTTTAAACCGGACAACTCATCAGTTACCAGTTTAAGGGTAGCTTCGGCATCTTCTACTCGTTTCAATAGAGCTGCTTTCTCGGTATCCCAACCGGTTCTCTCAGCACTGAAGCCCTTTTTCAGCTTTTCAATGTTTTACAAAGCGGTCTTCAGTTCTGACTTGGCCTTTGAAGTTTCTGCTTGTTGGGACTGGATGTTTTGCCTCAGATCCACCACTTGAGATTCTTTCATGTTCAGTTCAGCCTACAAGATAAGGCGAGTTAGCAGCAATATATGGTTATGATAATCACTTTATTTGAAGTCCCAAGCATAATACAAGTATTTTACTTGGCACTTGGGGGCTAATGTCATTGCTCTTTTTCAAGACAATTCTATGATGACCCGGCTAAATTTCTACAAGTATAGTCGGTTCATGGGGGCTACATACTTGGATTTCAATCATAGTTTTGGTGATAAGTCCCAGCTTAGCCATGCCGATTAAGCCGACCCTTGGGAGCTATAGGTGCAAAACTGATCACTATTATTTGAAGTTCCGGCTTAACTTGTCAGTTTAAGCCGGCCCTTGGGAGCTACATATGTGAAGTTGAGAACTACAATTTGAAGTCCCGGCTTTAGCTACGCAGCTTAAGCCGACCCTTGGGGGACACTCATTTTGATTCTCCAACTACAATATGCCATGACATGAATGTAAGACTAAAAAGGTTATCTAAAGTCTACATCATATTCAATTTTCTCATATCCAGTAGACTTGGCGGCTGGCAGTGATTTATTTATATGGAGAAGATTGTAGTGTTTATCTCAAAACGCTCCTTCATGAGGTTGACCAGGTCGGCTTCAAAGTCACAGCTAGTGTGAAGGCGGTTTAGATAGCCTGAGTGGATCTCCTGAGGATTGAACTGGGCATAACTTTCCAAGTCCAGGTTCCATTTGCCCTTATCAATACCTGAAATTTCTTCCTTGGCGCTGTGCTTGGATAAGGCGGTGGGATTACTTGGAGCTATATAAGCTGTCCCAGTAATTGTTACATCTTCAGCTTCTTGAGCCGACTGAGCGGGGCTGGGCGGCTTAGTATTCTCCGGATCAACAGTTATGGAGTCCATAGTGACATGGTGCTCCTCTAGTGGCGGATCATCCATGGCTGCTTTAGAAGTCTGATGCAAAGACTCGGACATTGTTTGCTTCTCCGGATCAGCAACCTTGGGATCTTTGGCCGGTTTATTAACCTTCAGCCTCTTGCTGGGTTTGGCCATAGCACTGAAAGTGAAACACATGAAGAGATTATTATACCAATTGAGTAAGGTGTTAAGGCAAGCAGGTTTAAATGTTCTTACCCAGGAACAGTCTTGAACAGAGGAACCTGAGTCCCAGTTGAATCGCCAGATGAAGAGTGAGAAGTTCCCTAATAGTTCAAATTAGAAGGGTTAAGAGGCTGTCAAAAAAGATCCGCCTTGCGAAAAGCTAAGTCGGAAATCTGTGAAACCTCTAGACGACGCTTGCGGGGTGACGGCGTGTTGGGTAAGCTGGAGGAGAGAACCCCACCACCGCTGTTCCGGGTTGTCCAGCGAGCTTCGTGTTGCTGCTTCTTCAAAATAAAGTTGGGATCCAAGTAAGCTAAAGGGTGAGAAAACCTTACTTTCCGGCTTGCTTGACGAACTTTCTGTCTTGGCAGAGGTTCTGAGTCGGAGGAAAGGATAGTTACCTCTTCACCATCTACGTGGTTGCCTTCTGCGTCATCCTGATAGTGATCATTGTCAATAATATGTACAAAAAATGATCCAAGGGAATCAAGTTCTACCTTCGACTCATCATCGTCCAAGTTAAATAACTCGGAGGGTTGGTCTTCTTTTTGGCAGGCTTTTTAATAGCCTTATTCTTTGTCCGGGTCTTCTTGGCCGGCTTATCCTGCAACATCCTATTCCAAAAAGGAGAATCGGCCTGTGGAAACCAAATGGTTATAAGGGGGCAGTTTAAGTGAGGAAATGATTAAACCAGAAATTGTTTAAAAGCTTACAACTGGAGGCTTGTTGAGAACGCAGAAAGGATTCAACCCTGTTTTGCTGCAGTCTGCCAAGCTCTCGTTCAGCAGGGACTTGGTCATATCATTGATATCATCATCAGTCAGCTCTGTTTGGTTGTGGCGCTGGGGGTCTTTGACGTCTCCAGTATACTCGCACATTAAGCTGGAGCGGCGGCTTAAGGGCAAAATTCTCCATGCGACCCAACATCAAACTAGGTCGATACTAGTCAAGCCATTAGCCATTAAGACTCGGATCTTTGAAAACACGGGCATATATTTGGCCCGCTCGTCTGTGCTGATCCGTTCCGGGAGGTGGTGCCTGTTGCTAAGCCAGTTTTCACGATAACCCGACAGAGGATTTTCCCCTTCTGGAGAGGTATCTTGGCAGTAAAACCATGTTTGGTTCTAGTCCTTAGGATGACTGGGTAACTTGGCGGCTGGGAAGGTGGCTTCTTTCTGCCTCTGAATTGAAATACCGCCTAACTCTAGGCTGGGTCCGTCTGTAAAATCGGTTTGCTAGTTCAGGTAATAGAATTCCCTGAACAGCTCTACAGTGGGCTCCTGTTGAAGGTATACTTCACAAAACACTTGAAAGTTACAAATGTTTGAGACAGAGTTTGGCCCGATGTCTTGGGGATGAAGCTGGAAGAAGTGTAGTACATCATGGAAAAACTTTGAGCCGGGTGGGGAAAAACCCCGGAGCAGATGATCAGTGAAGACAATCACTTCACTTTCCTTGGGCTCAGGAGGGATTTCTATGCCTGGGACCCTCCAATGGATGACATCTTTCTTGGCTAAGACGCCCATTTTAACATACTCGTTCAGAGTTTCTTCAGTAACCCGGGAGACGACCTAGTTGCATGAAGTGACAGTCTTAGTCATTTTGAGGACGAAGGCCTAGAAAGAAATGATTCCGATTTACGATTATGCTGTTAAGCCGGCTAATGATCAAAAATAATTGTTACAAAGGTTGACATGATTAAACCGGAAGGCAATACTGGGTTATACGGATTATGAATATATGCTGGCGGCTTAAAAGGGGACTAATGCTATATGGAGGGTTATGGTTTATCATGTAAGCCGCCCGTATGGTCGCAGTGTGACAGATCTAAAAGTGAATTTTTTGCTAAGTAATGGACAAACAGATTCCACAGATTGATGCTACGATTTCGGATCTGCAGCAGTTTAGAAAACAAAATAAATTCTAGACCTAAAGTGAAGGCAGTGGAAGAACTCATCTGTTCGGATGGATCTTATATGGAAAAGGTATCTATGGCGATTGGAAAAAGGATGCTAAACTACTACCGCGCGTATTCAATACCATGTTCAGATTCAACTACGTGATCTAAAGAAGGAAAGGAAGAACAGAGAAGAACTCCAACGAATTGGGCAAACCCTAATGGAGATCTGCTACGTGAGAGGAGGAGTACTTACTGATGCCGCTGAACAGCGGAGGTGCGCCGCAGTGCTCTGGTCCGTTCAGGTTGATGCAGCGGCCGGAGTTGAGGTAGTTGACGAAGGCCGACGGCGGCGGAGCTTGGGCACGCAGAGGCGTTGTGAAGAGGAAGACGAAGATGAGGGGGCAAGGGAAAAAATGAAAAGGGCCCCTGTCCCTATTTATAAGGAGGTGGATAAATGGCACGCGCGGGAATCGAGGAGGCCGAAAACAAAAAAAATGATTAGGTGGCTGCGCAGACGCCTTGATTTTTGGGAGGTCCATTAAATATAAAGATCTGTTGAGATGTTCTAAGCCTCGTGCGAAGTTAATGCGAGATGACGTCATGGCGGGTTAACACAATTCTGTGAGCTGACGTCATGGCGGGTTATAACAAGTTCATAAAGTTGACGATGGAAGATTCTGCTAAGTCAAGTACTGAAGATTGATGTGAAGAAGTTCAAATCAACCTGGGGCCTAATGTTGGGGATATAACTACTAGGTATGACCCGCCCAAGAGGGGCCGGGTCATGCCATTGGCGACTTAATGATGAAGATGGCGGGTCATGAAGCAAGCCTATTGAAGGTCCAAGACCCAGAGGCGACTTGAGGCCCAAAGGGATGAACCGCCATATGTTTAACTTGTACTGTAAGACAAGCTTAGTTGGAAACCAAGCCGGTCACATTCGTGTGAGCCGGTCGGAACTCTGTACGCCGCCGGGCATCAACCTGTGTATATAAAGGGGTGACCCGGCGGCGGGTTAACTCAAGAAACAACTCACCGAGAACTAGGTCAAGCGTATTCGCTCCCTGGTAATCGAAACCCAAGCAATACGACCTAAAGCAGGAGTAGGCTTTTACCTCGTTGAGAGGGGCCGAACCTGGGTAAACTCTTTGTGTCATTTGTCCCGTTTAACCCCTTCAAGCTAACCTAGTTGCGATGGCTCCACACCTAAGTCCTTTTGCTAGGACATCTGCCGTGTTAAGTCCACGACGGGAGGAGTACTATAATAATATATCGCTTTGCGTACTTCAAATGATTAGCATCATCCGGGAGTTTGTTAATCTCGTTACCGCATTTCTTTACTACATAGAAATTTAAAGATATGCAATGAGGTACAAAATTAGATACGGAGATATTCGAGTTAATATCCCTCTCATGCACGTGGCATACTGATAACCATGCTTGTCTTTTTTCCCCTGAGTTAAGTTGTGTTTGTAATACTTCCCCCAAAAAAGTTGGGCCCTTGGTAGGAAAATTATGATGAGAAAGCCGAAATTATCTCATTTTACGGATATTACTATTTCACCATGCCTTGATTTTAGGGTTAATTACAATGTGATATCATGCTTTTCCTGTTTTGCCTTACTCCTTAACTGTAACGCCCATTCTTCTAATTTGTACGGGCTACGTCTCCCTTATCCGTTCTCCTCATCACACTTCGCACCTCTAGTTATGGCTACGTGTTGCGTTGTAAGACAAAAGTTTGAACATGAGTGCATCATATATTTCTTTTTTTTTTGAATGAAGGCTACTCGGGTTATCTCCTTTCTATCGTGAGTTTTTCCTTATTCTCTTAATGTGACCGACCATATAATTTTATAATTCATCTCGTCTCAAAAGGCTTCTATATATCATTAGGCTTATGTGAAGATGACGCAATGATCCAACGATGCGAGAATGGTGGTTTCACTTGACACAAAGAAGTCCCGTTCATGATTGAACAAACAGAAATGCGAAACGGAGGGGGGGGTCAGCTAGGGGAGTTCCGTTGACATGTTATTGATAAGGCATACCTCAAAGCTCATTGCATCAGCTGGTAGTTATTAAGGGTGGCATGAGGTCCAAGGATGACGTATGCTAAGTTTGAACATTAATGCATCATATATTCCTTTTTATTCTTCTTTTGTTTGAATGAAGGCTACTCGGGCCATCTCCTTTCTATCATGATATTTGCCTTATTCTTTTGTTGTCACCGACCATATAATTTTATGATTCATTCCATCTCAAAAGGCTTCTAAATATCATTAGGCTTACACAAAGATGAGGTAATGATCAAATTATGCAAGAATGGTTACGCTCGACACAAAAAAAACCCGTTCATGATTGAACAAAGTGAAATGGGAGGGGGTGTGGCCAACTAGGTGAATGCCTTTTACTGGTTTTTATAGAGAAGGCAGACCTCAAAGCTCATTGCCATCAACTGGTGGTTATTGAGGGTGGCATCAGGTAAAAGGATGACATATGCTCACCCAAACATGAGGAGGTCTGTGTTGACAATGGGATGTACGAGGACACAATGGTGCAAGCAAATACGACGGCCATGACCCATGGGGCCATGACGAGGAACAAAGAAGGTATACCGCCTCTAGTGTTCATCTTTTCTTCCATGCACACGAAGATAGTGGCAGTGATAACAACTCTGTGGACTTAGAAAGAGTTAGTTTTGAATCAACTATAATTAATGTTTGTTGTGGTATTTTCTCATCACTTTTGGCAATGGAACTATCGATTTTACCGCCATTCACTCGTGTGTGACCATTGGACAACTGGTGTTTATGGGTAACGAGGTTGATGAGGAAGGTGTGTTGGCACCTAATTCTGAGACTCATCCCGAAAGAGCTTTGCGACTTGTTCGCTTGCTTGGAGGCGCCTAGCATTGGATCTGACAAGACGATTGCTTGCCTCCTTCCGAGGAAGGCTACAAGGAACAAAAATCAAGAAGGTGGAGAAGGCTCTCATGATCAAAGGCAAGAAGAGTAATGTTGTAGGAAAGACGCTTGCGGCTGCTTAATGGATGATCACAATCTTCTGGGCCACCCTCATGGCTTGTCTTTGTCTCCGTGGATTAAGAGGCATCCATTGTCTTAAGCCGAGGCGTTCTCGTTAGGGGTTTCTGTATGACACAAAAGTGTTTTTTGTTCTCTTTCACTAATGAAGGTTCGGCGACGGGGTGCATTGTGGTGGTGTAAGAACTACTATGGTTTTCTTCATGAAAATTGGGGGAACTCCTCTCACTAAAAATAACAGAAGTGTGGGGGTTTATGGTTTTTGCGTGTTGTGTATGTTTGTCAGCTTGATCATGAGGTTATGCACACCCGGTTTCTCATTAATTAACCAAACAATTCTCTTTTGTTTAATTAATCTATGAGGTAATTTTTTTACCATGGTTTCAATTTTTTGTTGTTGCGAGCACTGTTTCCCCAAGTGTGATCTCACATCCCTGGGGCGGTGGCGACTTTAAAATTGCCCCCCCCCCCCCCCCCCCCCCCGCCCTTTTCTACTTCACATATAAGATTTATCTGAAGTCAGACTTCGTAAAGTTTGACCAACATGTATCATGAATATGACTTTCATATTATTAGATGTATCATGAATATGACTTCACATATATGAAAGTCAAATTCACAATATGAAATCAATATTATTAGATGTATCATGAATTTGACTTTCATATTGTAGTATTGTAGATGTTTGTATTTGTTTCCATACAAACATGGCAAACTTTACGAGATCCGACTTGAAACAAATCTGGTATGCAGAGTAAAAAGTACACCAAAACCACACCCAAAAGAAACATGTATTATATCAGACCAAAAGGTTCAAACCGAAAATCCAGATCTGGATCCGGTTTACAGGCTGAGCGACGACGGTTTCGCGCGCGATGACACCATCCATAATACATGCTGAGCACCACCCAATGAGGGTGAGGTGACCCAGAGAAAGAAAGAAACCCAAGTGGAAATGGCCAAATGGGGCGGTACGTAGGGCCAAGCGCGAGAAGTCAGAAGAGCGAATAGTTTTGTGGCGCCATGTCCCCCGCGACCCCCCAAGCCCTGCTAATGGCTGTCGGTGGCCGGGTCCGTGGCGCCATGTTACGCCACGCGATTGGCAGTGCCCTTGCCTCGCTTGCTCGACACTATTTCCCCTGGCTGGCTAAATATCTGTGGAGGAGGGACTTCCTCCAAGGCTCCAACTCCACACGATCGATCACCACCAGACCAGAACGCAGCAGGAATCTTGCATGTGGCGAGATCGATGCCCCGGATCAGGAGAGGGTTTTGGCGCGACAAAAGCGAGCTTTTTATTCCCTCCGGAAACGAGATGGGAGATCCGTACATACATCGTGAGCCGGGCGTGCTTGCCTGATCTATCTCGTTCCCCCGTAAACTACATGCTCCTACGTGGGTTCGTAGTGCAGCCAGAAAGATGCCTGCCGGCGGCGGCAGAACTGGGTTCCCGGTCTGACACACGGTGTCAGGGCCGGCTGAAGTGAAAAGAAAGGCAGAACATTTTCGTGCAGCCGCAGAGGAGTGCATGGCGGCAGGATGAAGGAAATGCGGTTGCATGCAGTGCAGGCGCAGCCACGAGGTCTGCGCGAGGCCGGCCGGTACGTGCATTGCATGCATGAGTGGTTTGGTTGGTTGGTTTCGTGGTTTCCGTTGGCCATCTTGGGCCAAATCAAATCACCCACCATCGATCGATGGTTGGAGAGAGGGTGTCGCGCGCGTCTCCGTTGCTTCGAGTAAAGGCGACGGAACACACCGCCATGCCGTTTCGGCTGCAGCTGCATCCGATGCATGCATGTCAGCATGTGGCGTAACGTGCTCGCGCGCGTGCTCTGCCTCGCCGGTTTTCGTGTGCCGACTTAGGCTCGTGTAACTACATACGTCGGCGAATAATACCGCCATGCCGCCATGAATGAGAACCATTGAGGTGTAAGTCGACTGAAAAGATAATTTGAGCCGTCCGACTTGTTTTCAGCCGTCAGCCGTCCAATGCAAAACAAACGGCCAAATGACCTCCTTCAACCTCCTGACGTTATGTTCATCTTCTTTCATACCACCCCATGGACCACCTACCGAACTGCCAGCCACCGTCGTCCGTGGATGGCGGCGCTCCCATGCTAGCCTCGTCGCCCGCCCTTCCCTCACGTCGTGCTGGCGCTGCCCTCAGGCCATCCCTCTAAACCGGCGAACGACCACATTATTTCGCCGAGCCTTGCACCCCCTCCCCCCCTCGCCCTGAACCGTCAAGTTACTTAATCGTATATGTCGGTTGCAGCTCGTTCCTAGCCGAGGCCTTGCTGGTGTCCTTGGCCCCGGCACCGCCGTAAGCGGCTTCGGTATTGCGCGTCGTCGCCTATTCCTTCTCCACCGAATCGACTGATGCAAATTGAAAATCAAGACGACTGACGTCCAATTAAACTGTTCTAAAATGTGTGAGGCAAGACTCTTTTTGAAAGGATTGGAAGAGAGGAAAACAAATCGTAAGGCCTCCTTTGATTTGTACAAAGTTTGTAGGATGGGATTTCTATAGGAAATTTTCCTTTAATGCCATTTGGTTTGCAGGAATGGTTGCTATCCTTCACTTTTCGAAGGAAAAAAAAGCATTTACTCCGACCAAGTAGAAAATTTTCTATCCTATCCAATAACATCCCTTTCCTATAGGAATTGAGATGTATGTCATTACATTTTTTATGATTTTTCTATTCCTATCCTATGAACTAAAGGAGGCCTAATTTCGGATAACGAAATATAAAGTTAGCACAAAGTTGAGACATTTATTTTGAAACGGAGGGAGTAGTAAATTTTTCGGCAAAAAAAATGCCATCCAAATTAATACTCCCATGTTCCTCCATGCAAACAAAAACTACAGTTTTCGCTGGTGTTGCCCCTTGTGCTTATGCTATTCTGTCGCTGCTGGTCCAAAGAAAAACGTGCCGCCGGGCGGCCCCAAACAGTGGCGACAGCGCACACGCTACAGCGCCACGTATGCCCCAAAGGAGAGGACGAAGGGGGAGGCGCGGGCGCTCCGTGATGGCCGCCGCGTGTACGGCCGGGCTGAGCTGTCCCATTGATGGCCGCAGCCAGCTCACGACGCGCCGCAGGGCGCCCGCCCGCCCGCCAGCCAGCTTGTCCACGGCCGGCCGCGGGGGTCAGCGAGGGCCATCAACTCGGCTCGTACGGCGCGCGCTGCCGGCCGTCCACGTGTGCGTCCCGCCACGACACCCGGCCGCCGGATCCCCAGGATCCCGAACTCATTGATGGCCCCTGGACCGTACGCCAAGCAGAGCCTATTCGCCGGTGGCGTGGCAGGCCAACGGAGCGAGCAGATGCATGGCTGGCTGCCATTGAGGGGGAGGAGAGCGCACACCGGAAGCGTGCGAGGAGGGCGGCGGCGAGCGCTGTCGGCGACACGGACACGGTGGCCCTGCTGCAGGCACAGACAGCAACCCGTCGGACGGGACAACGAGAGACCAGTGCCCAGTCTACCCGGGCTGGGCTACTGGAGCCACTGTTCTGCTGTGCTGCTTCCTCGCATCCACCACGGCCAGGACCAGCCTCGCGTTGACCCTGCGCTAGTGGCGCCAGTAGCAGTAGCAGCTGGGTGCGCGGGAAATGAGACGGAGGGGCGCCGACACTTGGCGTGGGGCGGCAAGGGCCAAGCGGCAGGGCGCCGCCCGGTTTAACTCGCTGGCCGCCGCGTGCGCCACTGCCGCAGATGCATCGATGGAGGGGGGCGCTTGCGCGGCGCCTGGCTGGCCGTGGCCAGTTGGCATCCGAGCATCTGGCAGTCCCAGTCACGCTCCGCTCGTGGCTGGCTGGCGCCACTCCCACTCCCGCTCCCGCTCCGCTTGCTTCCATTTAAACGCGACATCTCTCTGCTGGAGTAGCATCTCGTACGAGCGCGTTCATTCATTAATCCATCCATGGCTCCGATCAGCCCGAGCCCCGAGGCGAGCAGCTGGGCCGACTGACACCGGTGACGTAGGCCTAGTACGATCCTCAGCATAGAATACGTGGCGCTGCCAGCGGATCGCATCGACCCCTGATCTATGCGCCGGCCAATGCAACGCTGGCACACGCACAAAAACCCAGGGTTTCTGACATCTACTATGAGTATTGTCGATCCAAAAAGAAAGAAGAAAAATGAACTGTGATTAACTAGTGGACAGCATGATAATTCAACAGAAATGAAAGGATGTGGTTTGGTCTCAAGCGACTAAGATTTAGCCAAGTCTCAATCAAGTGGCATGACATGTACTGTAAGAGAGAAGACAGAAAAACTGGAAATAAAATTTTGCACGGATCTCAATGTAACACCTCATCGACTAAGACTTCGTTAAGTTTTAGTCGACTGAGACTTAGCAAGAATAAAAATCTAAACACCGGTAGTGGACACTACTATTACTCGCGTCAAGATTGCTGTTGGCGCAGAAACATCCAGCACTTCCAAAAGTAAAAAAGTAAAAGTAAAGCAAAGATGAAAGCATAAGAATGAAGACCAGCTAGCTAGGTCATGAGATAGACCGGCTAGCTGACATATAACAATGCGCCGGATGCGCAATTCACATCATGCAATTGCAAAATGAGTGGTCAATTATCCTCCCCTCTTCTCTTTTTCTTTCCGTCAGTGTAGTGCAGTCCATGGAACGATGACCATCGCACCCAGGGCAAACAGTAAACCTTTCTCCACATTCTCTGCTTTCATAAACTTATAAAAAGGTTCGCTAATAATTCCTCGACACGCTCGTCCCTGCCTCCAAGTGCCTGTCGCTTAATAAGGCCAAATCGCATCTCATAATTTTAGAAAAACACATGCGAACTCCTGGCCACCACATACCGGCGCCCTTTTTCCAACGACAAGTTAAATTAAATACGGATTCAAATCAGGTCGGGTCGACGCCATGATTTGATCTGCGCGCGTCGATCCAGGATCAGCTCGAAAGCAAGGGCTGATCTAACTCGGACGGTTTTTAAAATTCCAAAAGCGGGGCGCATGGAATCACCGGCCAGTGGAGGGGCCACTCAGACACATAACTAATCAAGCATTCCCTGGATTAATTAGTGCGTGATAATTTAATTAGCAGGTCAAGATCGGTTTCTTTATCTCCCTCCTGTCTGGGGCTCCGCTTGGTCTCGTCATCTGATGGGATCAAAGATCCCCATACAAAAAGGCCCCAACTTGGAGAGGGAGAGGTGGGCACTATGCTGGCACTAGCTACTATAGATCTCTGTGTTGATCTCGGTTTCACTTGTTAAATCTGGGGTCGCAATTAGTAGCTTGCTGCTGTGCTGCTCCATCACCAGTGGATGGACACATTGTTTAGAGAGAAGATAGATGCCAATGCCATGCCATGGAGGGTGGCAACTTTTGGGCACAAGGCAAGTTGGGCTTGCGCTTTGGGGAGTGACACAATCATGCGTTGCTTGCCCTGCAACTTGCGCCGAGCCATCACAGCAGAAACTAACTTCTACTCCCTACGTACCGAAATATATATATGTCGCTGGAGTAGCTGATATAAATGAATATGTATTTTCTTTTTCTTCTTCTTCTTCTTCTTCTTCTTCTTCTTCCTCTTCTTTGTTGCTGTGAAAACAAGATGGAAACATGACAGCAATTTTGACCAAGCTGGCTGTTTAAACATCGGTGTCATTCATGACAAGGGAAATGGCAGGAGAAAGAAACTCGACGGAACGACATGCCATCCAAGTCATCTCGTTCCGATTGGGATCGTTTCCTACTACATGTATTTGACATGTCTTCATAAAGATATCTCAGCTACACGGACCCTAATCAAGAGGAAACTAAGAGCCGAAATAAACCCCTCATCAATCTTTTCCGGGAATCTCCTACGTTTATATAAACAGAAAGGTATGTACTTTTTGGTGCAATTATTGATAACTATATTCACATGAAATTCTACAAATACGTACTAGTATTTGTTATGGTTATCCCAGTACGGTTTGCTGTTGCAAATCATCTCAACAATAAAAATATGGTTGCTTGCACTCCATGATTTGCCTTCGAGATAAACAAGACAAAAGCACATCCAAAACTCCCATAATCTAAGGAAAGAAAACACACACACCCAAAAAAGGAGGGGGGCACCCAACCCCCAAAGTTTCAGCATGAAATTTGTTTTAAATTTTTTACAAGGCACACTTGTGGGCCAACACATGCACACTAACCAACCACCGGACGTCCACGTCTCTCATATCGGGCGAAACTAACAATCAAGCTTATATTTATTTCGATGATGGAATAGATATCTTATCCGGGTCTCATCAAGAGCATAATAAATATGTGGAATGAATAAACAGGAAAGCTCCAACCGTATTAGTTCCACTAATAAAGCATTTAATTAGTTATAAATTAAATGAAAACCCCAGAGAAGAGAAGATGTGGCATATCCCATTCTTTTTTTTCCCAGTCGCTGCCCCCCTGCCCCTGACATCTGAATAAAATCCACCACTCCAACGCCCCCCCGCTCTGCATTATTCCTCTCCTCCCCTCCCCCTCCTCCTCCTCCCCCCGCCTCTCCCCACACCACGCCGCCCGCCGCCAGCCGCCGCCGGCGACCGAACGAGGACCCGCGGGGAGAGTTCCGGCCGCCGCAGCGGCCCTCCCGAGGCATTTCCCCCCTCGCTCTCTTCGCTCTAGACGGTGCGTGTTCTGACTCGTCTCTTGCCGCCATGGATCGTTCCTCGCCTCTCTTTCCCCCGCTGTTCGGTCCGGGAGCTTAGGATTTAGAGTAGGCTTTGCCGGGGCGGATGTGGCCTGAGCTGGCTGCGTGTCTCTCTGTGCGCGTGTGTGCTTCTCCGCTCCTTTTTTTCCGCGCGAGCTCCGCCATTGGGGATCTCCGGGGAGGGAGCCTGCCGTGTTCGTGCGGCTCCACCATGCTAGTTTTACGCAAAAAAAGGCCTCATCCCGATGGATTTCTGGCATTTCATTTGAGGAGCTCGCTCAAATGGCAGATTTGCGGGGCTGAAAACGATGTTTCAGAGCGCTCCTTATCTTGTGGCCGGCCTTGCCCACTCCGGAGGAAACTGCTTTAAATCCCACACTGCTTGTCAGGCCGAGAGAAACTCGAGCGAGCTGCCGACCTCATCTTAATTTCTTCTGAGTTTTTTTTTCTGGGGGACGCGGTGACCGAAATGCGCGGCGCTGGCTGACTGGCAGTGCCCGTGGCCCCTTGGATTTGCTGGGGAAAGAGGCGAGCTTGGTCAAAATCATGGGCTCCAGGGAGCTCCGCGCGTCTCAAAATTAGCAATGGAAAGGTCGTGCTTGCTTGGTGGTTTTCCGAAAGGTGCCTCCTGGAGAACACTGCGTTGTAGGCTTGCAGCGGGTAGATTTTTTACCATTCCTATCCCCTCTTTTCGTACTGGTTCCGGGAGCGTTGCCTTGTCCTATCCTCCCAAGTCCAGGCCTGTTGTTTTCACCGGTCTGAAATGCTTGCAACTGAGAGTGATGTGATCTGCCGATCTGACTTTTTTTTCCCTTCTGAATCTTGCAATCAGATGGTGGAGCTCACGAGATAGTCAAGCATGGACGCAATGGAGGTCGAGGAGGGTCCTCTTCTGGCCATTGATGCCAAGGTACCATCTTAACTGTGGTTTTATCTTGATTTTCAGTGATAATATCTGTTGTTCAAGCTTAAGTTGTCTGCAGATTATTTGTAGTTAATAGTTTAGAATATTTTTTTTTGTTGATTAATGAGATCTATTTGGATTTGCTTTGTAAACTTACATCTTAGTTTAGCAGCACTCTTAATTCCATTTTACTTCTACATGGTGGGTATTTTAACAGCTTTGTACTGTATAAAGCAAAGAATGTTAGAAATTACTGGAACCTTGTATTTTCTCCTTTTTCGGGGTGATTTGTGTATTGTTGCTTAATCTGAAGAAATTGTGGTTTTTGCAGTTACACGCTGGAATGTGCAGAGCATTTCATCCTGCGGTTTCTAAACTTTTAGCGATTTTCCCGTTCATCGAAGCATCAAGGCCCAGAAGCAAGTCTGGCATACAGGCACTGTGTTCACTACATGTAGCTCTGGATAAATCCAAAGGTCTTCTTCAACATTGTGCAGATTGTAGCCGGCTGTACTTGGTAAGATGTTGTACCCCTCCCTGCAGAGCACTCTTGATATAATTAGTTGCAAACCTGCCATGGGGCATTTGTGGCATTGCTTTTCAATATTTGTGTCTTTAGAATAATTAAAATGCCAAACTCTTACACTGATAATATTCACTTTCAGGCCATCACCGCAGAAACTGTGCATTTGAAGTTTGAGAAATCAAGAAGCCAACTTCAGGAAAGTCTTCGGCGTGTTGAAAGCATAGTAACCGAAGATATTGGCCATAAGGTATGTTCTGCAAAATTCTAATTAGCACAACTAAATTGTGCTTCTGTTTGGTTTCCTTGGACTACAAATCCCACATTATGCACCAGTTGTTTTATGGTTAAACCATTTAGTAAATTTGCGTGGTATGTCCTGACTCCTGATCCTGTCTGTGCGCAACAGATTGTGGAGATCATTGGTGAGCTGGAGGAGGTTGTATTTACATTGGATCAATCAGAGAAGGAAGCTGGTGATGAGGTGATCAATTTGCTCCAGAGAAACAATAAAATGAACAGTTCCAGCGACAGTGGGGAGCTTGAGGTCTTTCATATGGCTGCTCTGAAGCTGGGAATTACTTCTTCCAGGGCAGCATTGACTGAGAGAAGAGCCCTCAAGAAGCTAATTGAAAAGGCTCGTTCTGGAGATGATAAGCGGAAGGAGTTTGTTGTGTCCTACCTATACAATCTCATGAGGAAATACTCGAAATTTTTCAGAAGTGAAGCAGGCGATGATACCGATTCACAAGGATCAGCCCCATGTTCACCTACAGTATTAGGCATGGATGACATGTATGGCCCCTGCGGAAATAGCCGAGCATTCAGTAGACAGCTTTCGAGTATTCAATCATTTAATTCGAGGTTTGGGTCTTTCAATTCGAGGCTTGGATCATTCAATTGTAGGCCTAGTGGTCCAAGGTCCGAAAACATGTCGATCCCTCCTGAGGAACTCAGATGTCCCATTTCCTTGCAGCTGATGTATGACCCGGTTATTGTTTCGTCTGGTCAGACTTATGAGCGTGTTTGCATTGAAAAATGGTTTAATGATGGTCACAGCACATGTCCCAAGACTCAGCAACAACTGGCCCACTTGTCTTTGACTCCAAACTACTGTGTTAAGGCCATGATTTCCAGCTGGTGTGAGCAGAATGAGTTTCCAGTTCCAGATGGTCCACCGGGATCCTTTGATGTAAATTGGAGGCTTGCTTTATCGGACTCCCAGGCAACAGGCTGTGTGTCTGTTGATAGTTTTGACACCAGCAACATCAAGGGTGTCAAGGTGGTTCCCCTGGAGAACGAGACAAGAGAAGAACCGGCAAACAGCGAATCAGGCACATTGGATGATAGTTCTTGTTTTGAGTTTGATATGAATGAGGGGTATCGGAACTTGCTGCTGGTGCTTAATGAAAGAAGCAACATACTGAGCCAGTGCAGATTGGTTGAGCAGATAAGATATCTGCTGAAAGATGATGAGGAAGCAAGGATCCAGATGGGCTCAAATGGGTTTGCTGAGGCTCTAGTTCAGTTCTTAAGGTATTCCGTGGAAGAAGGAAATGAGAAGGCACAAGAAGTTGGTGCCATGGCTCTTTTCAACCTTGCAGTCAATAATAATAGGTATGACATGTATTTTTCAGTTAAATGGTGCTTGTCACTTGCAGCTAGCTGACCTTGAACTCTTGAATTTACATTTTTTGCTTACCAAACACTATGCTTGTTTATTTCAGAAACAAGGGACTTCTGTTGTCTGCTGGAATAGTCGAACTACTTGAGCAGATGACCTCGAATCCACGCCTAGCTGCTGCAGCCACGGCGCTCTACCTTAACCTTTCCTGCCTCACCGACGCGAAGAGCGTGATTGCTTCCACGCAGGCTGTGCCATTCCTAGTGGACCGTCTGTACAACCACGATGCCTGCGACCCGAAAGCCAGCTCCTGCAAGCATGATGCCCTCTACACGCTGTACAACCTCTCCACCCACCAGGCCAGCATCCCGTCGCTCCTGTCGGCCGGCATCGTGGATGCGCTCCACACGCTCCTGACGGACTCCTCGGTGTCCGAGGGCATCGGGTGGACGGAGAAGGCCCTGGCGGTGTCCATCAGCCTGGCGGCGACCCAGGCCGGCAGGAAGGAGATCATGTCCACCCCGGGGCTGGTGAGCACGCTGGCGATGCTGCTGGACACGGGGGAGCCGACGGAGCAGGAGCAGGCGGTGTCGTGCCTCCTGGCGATGTGCGCGGCGGACGACAAGTGCATTGCGCCGGTGCTGCAGGAGGGCGTGGTGCCGTCGCTGGTCTCCATCTCGGCGACCGGCACGGGGCGGGGGCGGGAGAAGGCCCAGAAGCTGCTGAAGCTGTTCCGGGAGCAGCGGCAGCGTGACGGTGGGCAACCGCCCGCGTCTCAGCAGCAGCAGCAGCAGGCCCCGTCGTCGGAGGCCGGGAACGGGAACGGGAACGGGAACGGGAACGGCGGTGGGGTGATGGTGTGCCACCGGGAGTCGAAGCCGCTGTGCAAGTCCAAGTCGAGGAAGCTGGGGCGGACGCTGAGCTCGCTGTGGAAGAACCGCGGCTTCTCCCTCTACCAGTGCTAGCCTAGCAGGCAGGTTTTTGGGGCCTGGTTCATCATCGTCAGTAGGATCTGTACATCTCCTCTTTCTTGTTTCTTTTTTCCTTGGGTCTTCTTCCGCTTTGGCGCCTTTGGGTTAAGTAAGTTGAAAGAGACTACTGCTTCTTCCCCCCCTGCTCGGTGGGGTGATGTAGGGCATTTTCCCCCTCTTTGCCGCCTTCTCATGACATTGTACAATGTATATATAGCCTGCCTTGTTACGAGATGATGCTTGTCTCCCTTTTCAGTCAAGCAACCGTTTGTTCTCTCTTGTCAATTCGACGATCCTCTGCTCACTGATATGTGGGCCCCATGATGGTCCTGTAAAGCTATTTTGTTCTTGAGGGAGGCTCAGCTCCCCAGCAAGGAGATTTATTTATTTTCTCACTATAATCCCGCTGCTTGCTCATCCAGGTGAGGTGGGTTCCTTTTTGTCCTGTCACCGATTATCATCGGCTGCTGATGCATGAAAGGATCCAGAGGCCTCGCCAAGATAACGACGCACTGACATGGCAAGGGCCGGCATGAATGGATGCATGAGAGGGGAAAAAAAGGAGTGGCCACAACGGCTTGCGTCTGACAGCACGGAGGAAGGAAGGGTTCATTTTCACTCACGTGCTGTCCCGTTCTTGGCACGGGATGATTGTGCTTTCGTTTCGAGTTCGGCAGGACCAGAAAATTTGCCATCATCCGTTGAGTCTCATTTTCAGTTGCTCGAGCGGTTCTGACGGAGGGGAGCACCGAAAGCCGCCGCTGGCTCCGAAGGGGATTTAATTAGGAGCCCCCGGTTACTTGTGGCGGGAAGCCAGCCGCGGAGGGAGGGAGGGAGGGGGCGTCGGCCGTCGGGTCGGTTCGATGGGACGCGGCGGCGGCGAGGGCCTCCACCCAGCCAGCCCCGGCGGCCTGAAAAGTGAATCCGATTCCATGCCCGTCCCCCCCTCAACCCGCCACTTTCTGTAGCAACATTCCTGCCTCCCTCTCGCTCTCCGTTTCTGCTTTGCTTATTATTCCTTCCACCCGCTTGCTTCCCCTTCCCCTCCCTGCCCTGGAAGAGGAGGAGGGCAAGGAAGAGGGCCGACCCATCGTCGATGTCGGACCGGGAGCTCCCGCCGCCGCTGCGATCCATCCGTACGCCCTCTGTCTCTCCAGCTTGATTATCGCATGCATGCTCCTTGTCCTTATGAAAAGGGGAATTGTTTTGATGATGATCATGACAAAAAGAGAGTTTCTTCTTCTTCCTTTTTGCTTCTTTTCGCCATAATTTGTGTGTCTGCGATCAGTACGGTCTCGAGCCTGGTCTAGAGGGGAGGAAATTAAAGAGCGGGAGAAAGAGGATTTAGGTGTTGATTTGAATCGGTACTAAACTAATCGGCTAGTTAAGATGCCTCCCTGGTCTTATTCGCCTTCCATATTTTGCTATCTCTGTCCACTGTACGACTAGTTTAAAGCAGCAGTCTTTGCATAACTGGGTATCTATCCATCTATGTATCTCTTTTGAGGCTTTGACATATTCACCAGGAAGATCAATATGTAACTATAATTTATGAACGAAAAAAGGATGACCCCACCTGCGATGTGTGCTAGTACCGCGCATCACGCTTACGTTTTTTTTTTGGTTCCTCTGAAACTCTCCAGGTGGTTGATTCTGATGTGGTTTTCAGACTGATCGAGCTGGCCATCTTAGTTTCTGAGCATTGGAAACTGAACTTATGCAGTTATGCTGCCCTTGACATCTTCAGGAATCACAGGGGACGGGAGATGCCTGTTCCGGTCCGTGGCTTACGGCGCCTGCATAAGGAGAGGCAAGCAGTCGCCGAGCGACAGCGTCCAGAAGGAACTCGCCGACGAGCTTCGAGCAAAGGTGGCTACGCAACCGGTTCATCACTTGATGATTCCGTTCCGTTCCATGCAATTTTAGCAAAAGAGATTGCTGACCCACCTGTTGGCCTGTTTCAGGTTGCAGATGAGTTCATCAAGCGAAGAGGAGATACCGAATGGTGAAGTCTTCTTTCCTCCTCTTACCATTTGTGTACATCAGAGCCGTTTGTTTCATGCAAAAAAACATGTGCTTAAAAAAGAGAATTAAGCATGATCTCTTTTTTTCCCTGCAAAAACAAAAGTAACATGATCATTTTTCGATGTGAATCTACGGTGCGATGATAGGTTCCTCGAAGGCAATTTCGAGAGCTATGTGCGTAAGATGAGAAAGCCTCATGCCTGGGGTGGAGAACCTGAGCTGCTCATGTGCTCCCACGTCCTTGGGTAGCCACCTTTCTTTCTTATGTAATCAATTCGTAGGTTTATATTCTGAAACGCAATTGCTTACAAGGAATGTCAACGCTGCTTGCAGGATGCCCATCACCGTCCACATGTACACCAAGGGCGCCGATAACCCCAGGATCATAGCAGAGTATGGCCAGGAGTACGGCAAGGACAACCCGGTCCGTGTTCTATACGACGGTTATGGGCACTACGACGCGCTGCAGCCATCTCTTGTAAGAACACAACCAAGACTGTAAGTTACTAGTACAACACTGCGCAAAATCCGACAAACATTTGGCCTATTCTTTTGAGTTGAGGAACCAACGTTCCCTCCTGTGGATTTGCAGGAGAGGAGCGTAGCTAACCGGAGAATGACGCGCTATGTAAGCTTCTTCTACTACTTCTCTAGGGCCGCCGCATAAACTCCGACATCTGCTGCAACTTGGTTTCGTTCGAGTTGGCAGATCGCGGTATAGCACATATGGAAGTTCAGCCCGGGTTCGCTGCTCTGTCGTTCGATCTTCTTCGAGGCTGACGTATAAATAAGCTTCGCGTGTGTAACTCCTGATCCAGTCAGGGAATTTAACTGCATAAACTTACACTGCGTCCAGCTTAAAATGGAGTGTTTTGTGTAAATTCTGGAATGTTTTATTCTGAAAGCTTGCTGATGGACATATGATTCGCCGACAATTACTTCGAAGCAACTGAATTCTCACGGCGAATGTGAATACAATCTTTTTCCAGAGTGTGAATACAATCTTATTTTGTTATGTTGGCCGCTGATTTTCCTCTAGGATTGGTACATAGAAAATAAAATGTGTGCATAATCATCATTTGAGGGCTCTCCTTAGACTGATATTTGGCCAATTTGACACATGCCTATCCAGTACTGGTGAACTACTAACCAACACAGTGACGATTAGTAAAGAACTAGCCCGGAATCGGAATCACCAGAGGAAAAACCCTAGAACTATGGGGCACGTTCAAAGGTGGCTCTTTTCGACGAAGATAGAAGATGCTTGGAAGTACCAGACAAAAAGGTGGCTCTTTTCTACGAACATAGAGGATGCTTGGAAGTACCGGGGTCGGCAGAGTTGTTCTCAAAGAGAAACGGCGCAGAAAAGGCTAGATCCCAGCTCGGAGGTTCCGAATGGATTTGCTCAGGAGTACTGGACCTATAATGAGACTCAAAGGGCTGAAGCAAATTGAGAAGGGCTCGAAAGTGCCAGGAAGAAGTTATGCTCAAATGTACAAGAGCTAACAAAGATGATCTCAAAGGAAACATAGCTCGATGGTACCGGAGAAATTTCTCGGCAGTTCTTACTAGGGAAAAATAGGGCTCGCTCGACAGAGCACACACCCTACTCGCAAGCTCAATAGTACTGGGTAGAATTACTCGAAAGTACCAAGGCTAGGAAAAACAAAGGATTGAGTGGCAGGAGTAAAATTCTTCGGGATTTTGGTCGAGGATTTTATCTTGGAGTTCAACCATTGTTCTTTTATTTGTGCCCTTCTGATAGTATAATTGGAACATTGATGTGAATTTTGGATTCAACAAAGATCTATAAATTACATCCTAAGAGTTTGAAGGAGGTAACCACCTGAAGATGTAAAAGTAGGAGTCACAGTCAAATATGGGGACTAATTTACTGAGATAAATTTGACGAAATGTTAGTCATATCAATTGTCTTGCCATTAATCACGAAACCCCGATAAGATGCACTTTCAATTGGCCATATAGATCCAAGATGTTTAATGAAAGGATAAGGATGAAACAATGTGCCATTTCACCCAATCTTTTTACTAGAGGTCAATGTCTGTAAAATGGACATCTCGCCTTTTTTTCATGAATTTTGGAGAGGTAGAACTATATTTGAGAATTTATTGGCAAATGGGAATTGAAACGGATTTTCTTAAGATGCAAATATTGGACTTGACATGATTATGTTTTTGCTGTTTTTTTGTGGGGGATTTATCACAAGTATTGTGGTGTCCTCTTTGGAAAGGCAATATTAGGATTTAAGATTTCCAAAGGATTATACTTACAGTTTGAGGAAAAGCTCAAGGAGATGGGACCCCTGGGTACCAATAATTGGTGGGAGATATTCTTGTCTTGGATAAAAAGAATCATTGTGATCGAAGACCACCACAAGATCCTAACTCCAGTTAAAGAAGAACAAACATATCTAGATTGTTCTCATGCACGCAATGATATCTCTTTCTACAACCTTCTTTCCACATACAAAAGGCCAAATTATATGAGAACATTATTACCAAACATAATCATCATAATACATGCAGCCTAAAGCCTGGGAAGAAAGTACACGGTGGCTAAGGTGACAAAATGTTGGTCATGTTAGGGCTTAGGACAGGCTTTTGACCAACAATTACTCTATGTTGACATGTATACTTTATGTGACACCAAACTGATGTCTTAGATTCATATTCCATGTACTTCATGTGACAGAAAATCCATGTCATTAGACTCATATTCCAAAGTACTTTATGTGACATAAAATCCATGTCAATAGACTCATATTCCAAAGTACTTTATGAATATGACAAAGTTATATATTAATAGTGTAATTTTTGGTCAAAGGTACTAACGAGACCTAATATGCGAAGTAATTTGAAAAGAGGGAGTATAAGACTATAAGTACAACATTAGAAAAAAATAAGGGAGGGCTACAATTTTCACAGGTGAATAACTTCTTGCTATACTAGATACCCACAGCATAATAGTACATGATTGTTGACTAAAACGAAAACAACTCTATGACTAAAGGCTAACTACAAACGACAAATTTTTTGGGACATCTGCATGTCCTGAAAGTTTGCATTGAAGCCAGCACCATCAAACAGATGCCTTGGGCGCAAGAAATTCGGCAGTAGAATTTCCCCACTCCGCCAATAATCTGATGTCTCTGAGGGGAACACCTTTCTGCTGTAGCTCACATGAAATTAAAGATGAAGATCCGAAATCAGTAATACAGTACTTCACCTTCAACTTCACCCAATCACACCAAAGAATCATTATACCAGATTACTATATAGACAGCAGATGCATGCGTAACTGCAATTTCAGTCCGATGAAATCAGTGTACCAATGGCACATGTCTGCTCGCCCTTCCTTTTTTCCCGCCTCAAGTGCTCCTTAGCTTATGTTTGTTATAAAGATCATCTCGGAATGATAGTGCCATGATACATCTACCAACTGTGCCCCAATCAAGCTGGCATACAACGGCAGGATTGCAAGAAATTAAAAGAATATACAGATCATCTTTTCGATGGCAACATATCACCTCTTGTAAGGCTTGATGTGATATGATTTGTATTCATCGCCAAATTTTGCTGATTCTTCATCAACCCTTTTTTTCAGCCTTCTCCAGGTCCTTAACATGTCCGCTTGTATAAGACCGCGATACAGTGTTTCAAAGGTGATCTTCTGGGGAAGAAAACCTTTCTCTATCATTTCCATGAAGAACTGGCATGCCTCCTTCCATTTTTCCTTGACACAAAAACCATGAATCAGCAAGGTGTATGAATCAAGATCAGGACCCACGGTGCTCTCACACATATCATTCCAAAGTTCCATAACAGTTTCATGTCGGTCCAACTTGATGAACATTCCAAGCAATATATTGTAGCTATGAATATCTGGTGCAGTTGGTGAACAAGGAGCCTTCATCTTGTTGTACAATTCAAGGGCGCCACTAACATCTTTTCTCCCTCGGTACTCTTTGAAGAAGCAATTGTAGGTCGCTGGGGAGGGACACACCCCCTCACTAACCATCTCACCGAGCAACTTCTCAGCATCTTCCAGTCTCCCACACGAAGCAAGGCACTTGATCACAGAAGTGTAGGTTGCCACTGTGGGGCAAATGCCTCTATCCTTCATCGAGCGGAACATACACAAACATAGCTCAGCTTTATGTGCACGACTGTAAACATGCAGGATGATTGAGTAGCTCGTTACATCTGGTTCAATTCCCCTGTCACTCATCTCCTTCAAGAGATTCTCAGCTGCGTTAACTGTTCTATCAAACCGGTTATCAGGGTGCAAACTTGCATGCCTACAGATACCATTTAAGAGAATGTTGTATGTAACTAGGTTCGGCTCTATCCCATGATCAATCATATCTTTTAGGAATTTCTGAGACATGTCACTTCGGTTTACCTTGCACCAGCCATAAATTAGGATAGTGTACATCTTTTCATTTGGTTCATATTTGTATTTTCTTTTATTGAATATCTCCACAGCAACCTGCAATGGCGACATAAATGGCGGTGGGCACATTAGAGAATTATTATCAGACCCTCCAAACGATGCACATAAAGTAGACTACAACTGTGTGACAGCTGATTAATGCAATTCAAACACTTGTTGGGCAAATAGTATATCTATTTTAGATGAAATAGAGAAACTTTTTAGTTAACAGTTTCTATTTCGTCTAAAAATATCTCTACAACATTCTACACATACCTTATTTGACTATCAAACTGAAGTAAGAACTTCCAGCCAAACCATAAGCATTAGGATGCAGGAACTTAGTAAAGTTGATCTATTCTGGCATCACATAAGTTACATGTCCAAGAAATCCAAAATACTTCTCTACTGGCTACTGAAGCTACAGATACAAAACATTTACGAGGACATGAGGGCAAACCACTTCATTGGCACCATATTCCCAGACAAACAAACAAAAATCAGTTCAACATTCACAGGAAGATATCCAAATGAGACTAAAGCCAAAAACGACAATCCCATTCATCTAAGTCCCAGAATCCAAGCATTAAAAACATATGCGGATGGAAACTCCAAATCCATTGCTCAGCATAGTCTTTGTACACGCGGAAATGCCCAAGATCAAATATCTGGAGTAGAAATCTTACTTTTATAATGCTCATAAAAAACCTAGAAATGCATGATCAACCAAGGAAGCAATTTAAGCACTTGATCCTTTCTGCCATCTTGCAGGCATGATCTAATTGTCATGCCAGGTATTTCATCAACCTGACATGATAATGCTTCTGCTGAAATCCTGATCAACAAGCTTGCCTCTATATATTAATTTCTTCAAATTAGTAGTTTTTCCTTTCCAGAAAATGAACTGCGATACTGTGGTTGCTCTCTGAAGGATTGTCCACAGAGATACTAAAATTCAGGTTTCAGTTTCTTGTAGATCTTTATCACCACGGGTAATTAGACTCGCAAGAAGCTGAAACTGAAGCTTATGTCGTCTAGTACTTACAAATTGCACACCAGAAACTGCACAGAATAAGAAGCAAATCCATGACCGACCCATTTCATACACAATAACAAAAAAAACAGAAACAATGCAGATTGAATCGGCCTAATTGCAACTGCACCAATTCACTACTATGAAACGTCTCATCAAACTACAAACAATGTTCACTCTGAACCTACCAAACTGCAGACCACAAAAACAAATCACAATGCGCGGCCAAGAGTTTCATGCTGCACTACAAACAGCTTAAGGGGCAGCATATTCATATATTTATAGACATAGAAAGGCAACACAATCTTCACTTGAATGCATTCTCATCGCAAGCTCACACTTGTAACTTGAAACAAATCAATGAAAATCGCCCTTCATTATAAGTTCATAACAGACATTTGGATATAGATTAAGAGGCTACAAGCTACACCAGGCATAGCACAAAAACCAGAAATACAGTGTTGACTGACCTTACACTAGACTAGTCCAGCTCAAGAATGACGTAAATGTACAGGTCTACAACAGACCCAATCATGCGCAATCAAATCAAGAAAATTAACACTTAAGCATCCAGACCACGAACCTTGGGATACTTGTACTTGCAGAGCGTGTCGAGAAGAGTGGTGAACTCCTGCGCATCGGGCTCTCTCCCTAGGAAAGCCTCCATGTCGTCGAACGCGCGCACCGCCTGCCTGGTCAATCCCGCGGCGACGTACCTCCTGGCGAGCACCGCGAACGTGCGGGGCGTGGCGGCGCCGTCCGCCGCGGCCTCGACGACGAGCCGCCACGCGGCGTCGAACTGGTGCGCCCGGCCGAGGGCGTCGACGACGGCGTCGTAGGCGTCGGCGTTCGGCGGGGAGGAGACGGACGGGTGGAGGCGGACGGCGTTGAGGAGTGAGAGCGCGAGCTTGGACGCGCCGCGGAGGCGGAGGAGGATCTGCACGAGGAGCTCCTGGGAGAGGGAGACGCCCCCGCCGGAGAGGAGCTGGAGGGGCGACTCGGACGGGTGGAAGGGGTTGTGGTGCGCGAGGAGCAGGCGCGCGAGCTCGTCGGCGGTGGGCGACGGAGTGACGGCAGGCAGAGCGAGGAGGTGGGTTAGGGAGGGGGCCACATCTGCGGTTCCCGTGCATAGGAGGCGGCGGGTGGCTGCCATGGCGTTGGCGGCGGCCGCGAGCGAGCGCAGCATGGTGGGCGGCGGCGGCGGCCTGCGGGTATTGTGGTGTACTAGAGGCAGAAGCCCAAGCCCAAAAGTCCAAAACGAACCACCTTGCAAACTAAAAACCTGTCTCACCCCTAAAAAAAACCTGTCTCTTGTCTAAAAAAACAAAACAAAAAACAAACTAAAACCCTGTCTCATTCTTTTTTTTTCTTAGGGAAATGGCCTTGGGCGAACTTTTTTTTTTTTGCGAGAAAACTTCCGATCTATTCACCTTCAATCATGGTAGTACAACGAACACCAGAAATAATAAAAATTACATCCAGATCTGTAGACCATCTAGCGACGACTACAAGCACCGAAGCGAGCCATCATAAAAAAACTAAGCATCAACATTCATCCTGTAACTGCTAAGGTTTAGTTTGGTCCATAATATTTATTATGTGGTTGTGACAAACCCGAAGCTGCTGAAAAATTGAAGCAATCAAATTGATAGCCAACGCCGTTCTCACCGGGGATGCCACTGCATTACCTTTTACTACCTCCCTTCTTTGCCACCATATGTATCAAGCACCAACGACAATCGTTTCTGCAAAACCGAGCTGAGAAAGGATCGGTCTCTGGACATGTTTACGCCGCAGCAGCTCTTCCAGCACCACACTTCCCAATTGGGCAACTGACGAAGCCTCCTTTGTTAATTCTGATAGTCCCAGCTCTCGCCAAAAATACTTAGCTCTTTGACAAGAAAATATCATGTGCCTTACATCTTCTGCCCCATTGTTACACAAAGGACACTGCAATGACATCTTGATATGTCTATGGGCCAACGCTGCACGAACAAGAACAGTACCTTGCAAAGCTTTCCAAGCAAAGATTTTGACCTTACTAGGCCTCTTTAATTTCCGTAAATTTCCCATACTGGATTAGTTGTTGATGCTCCTTAGGCATCGCTCATCCTATTTCATTCCTTCATACATCAAAGTAGAGTGAAATGGCTTGTTAGTCCATGAACTTAAATAAAATGCACGCATTAATCTATTGACTAAAAAACCACACATTTTACCAAATAAGCTAGTTCAAGTAATACACTTTAATCCAAAAGCGATTTAAGATAGAAAATGAAGAAAATATGCCCTAGAGGCAATAATAAAGTTGTTATTTTATATTTTTCTTATACCATGATAAATGCTTATTATTCATGCTAGAATTGTATTAACCGGAAACTTAATAAATGTGTGGATAGATAGACAAAACACCGTGTCCCTAGTAAGCCTCTACTAGACTAGCTCGTTAATCAAAGATGGTTAAGTTTCCTAACCATAGACATGTGTTGTCATTTGATGAACGAGATCACATCATTAGAAAAATGATGTGATGGACAAGACCCATTCGTTAGCTTATCATTATGATCGTTCAGTTTTATTGCTATTGCTTTCTTCATGTCAAATACATATTCCTTCGACTAAGAGATTATGCAACTCCCGGATACCGGAGGAATGCTTTGTGTGCTATCAAACGTAACAACGTAACTGAGTGATTATAAAGATGAAGGAAATATGCCCTAGAGGCAATAATAAAGTTGTTATTTATATTTCTTTATATCATGATAAATATCTATTATTCATACTAGAATTATATTAACCGGAAACTTGATACATGTGTGGATACATAGACAAAACATAGTATCCCTAGTAAGTCTCTACTAGACTAGCTCATTAATCAAAGATGGTTAAGTTTCCTAATCATAGACATGCACTGGTGCACGTCGGTCCTAAACAAACTGGTTTTAACCCATTTCCGCGACGGCGAACCGTCGCCAAGTGAGTGTGTGCGATAGGGGGTCCTTCCCACACGACCCAGAAATCGTCGGGGATATGGAACAGTGATCCAGAGGCCTTCCAAAATGTAATCGTGTGCGATGCAACACACACGAAATTCTTTCGCACGTGTGGTATCGGTGATTAAGCGTTTCTAATGACGCAGTGAAACCATACGGTCTGTCGTAACGAACCGTTTGGGAAACAGTATGTAAGGCACACGGGCCAACATATGAACTGTGTGCGATTTGTGCCCTATCGCACACGAGTTTTCTGCGTAACCTGTCTGCCATGCTAGACACACGTTTTCCAACAATTACCGTCTGCGATAATGTTCTATCACAAACGGTTCAGGAGCCCCTTCGCACACATACAAGTGCTGCATACCGTTTGTGATTTGTTAGGTATCACCGACGGTTGCCGCAAGAGTGACGTGTGCTTTTCGTTTGGGATCCCACACGTTTCCTGAAAAAAATACGACTGGGATTGTATTTTGCATTGGGCACAGTTTACTCCCAGTTCTCGTGTGCGATAACGCGATATCACAAACGGTTCCGGAGAACCTATGCACACGTAGTAGCGCTGCAAATCGTTTGCGATCTGCTGTGTATCACCGACGGTTCTGCTACGATTGACGTATGCCGATGTGGATCGCTGATACGTCTCCGTCGTATCTATAATTTTTGATTGTTCCATGCCAATATTCTACAACTTTTACATACTTTTGGCAACTTTTTATACTATTTTTGGGACTAACATATTGATCCAGTGCCCAGTGCCCTTTCCTATTTGTTGCATGTTTTTTGTTTCACAGAAAATCCATATCAAACGGAGTCCAAATGGGATAAAAACTGACGGAGATTTTTTTTGGAATATATGTGAATTTTGGGAAGTGGAATCAACGCGAGACGATGCCCGAGGGGCCCACGAGGGTGAGGGGCGCGCTCCAGGGGGTCAGGCGCGCCCTGGGCCCTCGTGGCCACTCCGTAAGGCGGTCGGTGCCCTTCTTTCGCCGCAAGAAAGCTAATATCCGGATAAAAATCGTGTCCAAATTTCAACCCAATCGGAGTTACGGATCTCCGGGAATATAAGAAACGGTGAAGGGCCAGAATCTGGAGCGCAGAAACAGAGAGAGTCAGAGAGACAGATCCAATCTCAGAGGGGCTCTCGCCCCTCCGCCGCCATGGAGGCCAAGGACCAGAGGGGAAACCCTTCTCCCATCTAGGGAGAAGGTCAAGGAAGAAGAAGAAGGAGGGGGGCCCTCTCCCCCTCTCTTCCGGTGGCGCCGGAACGCCGCCGGGGCCATCATCATCACCGTAATCTACACCAACACGTTCGTCATCTTCACCAACATCTTCATCACCTTCCCCCATCTACCTACAGCGGTCCACTCTCCCGCAACCCGGTGTACCCTCTACTTGAACATGATGCTTCATATTATTATCCAATGATGTGTTGCCATCCTATGATGTCCGAGTAGATTTTTGTTGTCCTATCGGTAATTGGTGAATTGCTATGATTGGTTTAATTTGTTGTTCTTTGGTGCCCATCATATGAGCGCGCGTGTGGATCACACCATAGGTTTAGTTGTATGTTGATAGGACTATGTATTGGAGGGCAAGAGTGACAGAAACTTCAACCTAGCATAGAAATTGATGCATACGGGATTGAAGGAGGACCAATATATCTTAATGCTATGGTTGGGTTTTACCTTAATGAACATTAGTAGTTGCGGATGCTTGCTAATAGTTCCAATCATAAGTGCATAGAATTCCAAGTCAGGGATGACATGCTAGCAGTGGCCTCTCCCACATAAAACTTGCTATCGGTCTAGTAAAGTAGTCAATTGCTTAGGGACAGTTTCGCATCTCCTACCACCACTTTTCCACACTCGCTATATTTACTTTATTGTGTCTTTATCTAAACAGCCCCTACTTTTTATTTACGCGCTCTTTATCTTCTTGCAAAACTATCCCACAACACCTACAAAGTACTTCTAGTTTCATACTTGTTCTAGGTAAAGCGAACGTCAAGCGTGCGTAGAGTTGTATCGGTGGTCGATAGAACTTGAGGGAATATTTGTTCTACCTTTAGCTCCTCGTTGGGTTCGACACTCTTACTTATCGAAAAAGGCTACAATTGATCCCCTATACTTGTGGGTTATCAATCGCACACACTCATTTAGTTGAACCGTGTGTGGAGCAATTGCCAGGTTAAAACAAAAATATCCCATTTTGAATTGGCACGCAAAAAGAAAATTCGCCAGAATATTCAATTGAACAAATAAACAAAAATATCCCATTCTGAATCGGCACGCAAAAAGAAAATTCACCACAATATTCAATTGAACAAATAGTGTCCACAGGAAGAACATTCATCAGATTTCGCAACAATTGCAATTGAACATATGGTAGCTAAATTCCAATGATTTGTCCACACATATATGCATTGTTGGGGAACGTAGCAATAATTCAAAATTTTCCTACGTGTCACCAAGATCAATCTAGGAGATGCTAGCAACGAGAGAGAGGGAGTGCATCTTCATACCCTTGAAGATCGCTAAGCGGAAGCGTTACAAGAACGCGGTTGATGGAGTCGTACTCGCGGCGATTCAAATCGCGGAAGATCCGATCTAGCGCCGAACGGACGGCGCCTCCGCGTTCAACACACGTACAGCCCGGGGACGTCTCCTCCTTCTTGATCCGGCAAGGGGAGAGGAGAAGTTGACGGAGAACTCCAGCAGCACGACAGCATGGTGGCAATGGAGCTCGTGGTTCTCCGGCAGGGCTTCGCCAAGCACTACGGAGGAGGAGGAGATGTATGAGGAGGAAGGGGGCTGCGCCAAAGGAAGGGTATGGCTGCCCTCCCACCCCTCACTATATATAGGGGGAAGGGGAGAAGGGGCCGACCCCTCTAGATGGATCTAGAGGAGGAGGCGGTGGCTAGGGGAAACCCTAGATGGGTTTGGGCGCCCCCACCCCCTAGGAAACTTGCCCCCCAAGCCGGGAGGGGCGGCTGCCCTAGGGGTGGCGCCCCCACCTCTCCTGGTTACGTGAGAGGGGTTGGGAGGGGCGCACAGCCCCTTAGTGGGCTGGTTTGCCCCTTCCCCTTGGCCCATAAGGCCCCCCAACGCTTGCCGGGGCCTCCGAAACCCCTTTCGGACATGCTGGCCATAGCCTGGTACCCCCGGAACAATTCCGGACTCCAATACCCTTCGTCCAATATACCGATCTTCACCTCCGGAGCTCCTCGTCATGCCCGGGATCTCATCCGGGACTCCGAACAACCTTCGGTAACCACATACTATTTCCCATAACAACTCTAGCGTCACCGAACCTTAAGTGTGTAGACCCTACGGGTTCGGGAACCATGCAGACATGACCGAGACACCTCTCCGGCCAATAACCAATAGCGGGATCTGGATACCCATATTGGCTCCCACATGTTCCACGATGATCTCATCGGATGAACCACAATGTCGGGGATTCAATCAATCCCATATACAATTCCCTTTGTCTATCGGTATGTTACTTGCCCGAGATTCGATCGTCGGTATCCCAATACCTCGTTCAATCTCGTTACCGGCAAGTCTCTTTACTCATTCCGTAACGCATGATCCCGTGGCTAACTCATTAGTCACATTGAGCTCATTATGATGATGCATTACCGAGTGGCCCCAGAGATACCTCTCCGTCATACGGAGTGAAAAATCCCAGTCTCGATTCATGCCAACCCAACAGACACTTTTGGAGATACCTGTAGTGCACCTTTATAGCCACCCAGTTATGTTGTGACGTTTGGTACACCCAAAGCATTCCTACGGTATCCGGGAGTTGAACAATCTCATGGTCTAAGGAAACGATACTTGACATTTGAAAAGCTCTTAGCAAACGAACTACACGATCTTGTGCTATGCTTAGGATTGGGTCTTGTCCATCACATCATTCTCCTAATGATGTGATCCCGTTATCAATGACATCCAATGTCCATGGTCAGGAAACCATAACCATCTATTGATCAACGAGCTAGTAAACTAGAGGCTCACTAGGGACATGTTGTGGTCTATGTATTCACACATGTATTACGGTTTCCAGTTAATACAATTATAGCATGAACAATAGACAATTATCATGAAAAAGGAAATATAATAATAACCTTTTTATTATTGCCTCTAGGGCATATTTCCAACAGTCTCCCACTTGCACTAGAGTCAATAATCTAGTTCACATCACTATGTGATTGCAATGAATCCAACACCCATGGTGTTTTATCATATCTCGCTTGTGAGAGAGGTTATTAGTCAACGAGTCTGAACCTTTCAGATCCGTGTGTGCTTTACAAATCTCTATGTCATCTCCTAGATGCAGCTACCACGCGCTATTTGGAACTATTCCAAATAACTGCTCTACTATACGAATCCGGTCTACTACTCAGAGTCATCCAGATTAGTGTCAAAGTTTGCATCGGCATAACCCTTTACGACGAACTCTTTTACCACCTCCATAATCGAGAAAATTTCCTTAGTCCACTAGTTACTAAGGATAACCTTGACCGCCGTCCTATGATCCATTCCTGGATCACTCTTGTACCCCTTGACTGACTCATGGCAAGGCACACTTCAGGTGCGGTACACATCATAGCATACTGTAGAGCCTACGTCTAAAGCATAGGGGACGACCTTCGTCCTTTCTCTCTCTTCTGCTGTGGTCAGGTATTGAGTCTTACTCAATACTCACACCTTATAACACAGCCAAGGACTCCTTCTTTGCCAATCTATTTTGAACTCCTTCAAAATCTTGTCACGGTATGTATTCATTTGAAAGTACTATTAAGCGCTTTGATCTATCCTTATAGATCTTGATGCTCAATGTTCAAGTAGCTTAATATAGGTTTTCCATTGAAAAACACTTTTCAAACAACCCTGTATGCTTTCCAGAAATTCTACATCATTTCTGATCAACAATATGTGAACAACATATATTCATCAAAAATTCTATAGTGCTCCCACTCACTTCTTTGGAAATACAAGTTTCTCATAAACTTTGTATAAACCCAAAATCTTTGATCATCTTATCAAAGCGTACATTCCAACTCCGAGATGCTTACTCCAGTCCTTAGAAGGATTGCTGGAGCTTTGCATACTTGTTAGCATCTTTCAGGATTGACAAAACCTTCTGGTTGTATCACATACAACCTTTCCTCAAGAAAATCGTCGAGGAAACAATGTTTTGACATCCTATCTGCAAGAATTCATAAATAATGCAGTAACAGCTAATATAATTCAACAGACTCTTAGCATCGCTACGAGTGAGAAAGTCTCATCGTAGTCAACTCCTTGAACTTGTCGGAAAACATCTTAACGACAAGTCGAGCTTTCCTAATGGTGACACTTACCATCATTGTCCGTCTTCCTTTTAAAATCCATCTGCACCCAACAGCCTTACGACCATCAAGTAGTTCTTCCAAAGTCTATACTTTGCTTTTATACATGGATCCTCTCTCGGATTGTATGGCCTCGAGCCACTCGTCGGAATCTGGGCCCACCATCGCTTCTCCATAGCTCGTAGGTTCATTGTTATCTAGCAACATGACTTCCAAGACAGGATTACGTACCACTCTAAAGTAGTACGCATTCTTGTCGACCTACGAGGTTTGGTAGTGACTTGGTCCGAAGTTTCATGATCACTATCATAAGCTTCCACTTCAATTGGTGTAGGTGCCACAGGAACAACTTCCTGTGCCCTGCTACACACTAGTTGAAGTCATGGTTCAATAACCTCGTCAAGTCTCCACCATCCTCCCACTCAATTCTTTCGAGAGAAACTTTTCCTCGAGAAAGGACCCGTTACTAGAAACAATCACTTTTGCTTCCAGATCTGAAATAGGAGGTATACCCAACTGTTTTGGGTATTCTATGAAGATGCATTTATCCGCTTTGGGTTCGAGCTTATCAGCCTGAAACTTTTTCACATAAGCGTCGCAGCCCCAAACTTTTAAGAAACGACAGCTTAGGTTTCTCTAAACCATAGTTCATACGGTGTCGTCTCAACGGAATTGCGTGGTGCCCTATTTAAAGTGAATGTGGTTGTCTCTAATGCCTAGCCCATAAACGATAGCGGTAATTCGATAAGAGACATCATGGTATGCACCATATCCAATATGGTGCAGTTATGATGTTCGGACACACCATCACACTATGGTGTTCCAGGCGGTATTAGTTGTGAAACAATTTCCACAATGTCTTAATTGTGTGCGAAACTCGTAACTCAGATATTCATCTCTATGATCATATCACAGACATTTTATCCTCTTGTCACGGCGATCTTCAACTTCACTCTGAATTTTCCTCTTGAACAGGTTCCCTGTTTTAGTTTTCCACAATGCGAGTACACTGCAAATGATGATGAATTTTGACAACATTAATTATTGAACCAGATATGAATGCAAATTAATTTCAACATCATAGAATTCAATACCTATCCAAGAATTGCTGAAGATGCGTCAGATCCTAAGCGTTTGTTGACTCTCTGAGAGAATCGATGTAGTAAACTGTGTTCTTCTTTGGAACAATGAATACCAATATCCAGTGATTGCTACATATTAAGAAAGCCATGAACTTACGAATGATGTCAAAATCTGAAAGACAATCAGTGTATGCGTGGTAGTTTACTTGACTTACCGTTCATGATATGGCCAGAGAAATGATTCTGCATGGGACGTGTTTTCGAAGATACGGACGACCGTGTTAACGGCCTAGTCCCGTCGGTCTTTTTCATGTAATGTTGTGCCATTTGCTAATGCAGGATCTATGAAATACACACTCTCACTTTATCTTCTCTGCGCGTTCAATCCCCTAAGAGGAATAAAATGCAGTTAGCTGTTTATCATTTACTGCCTTGTATCACTGGTGCGCGTCGGTCCTAAACAAATGGTTTAAAACCCCTTTCCGCGACGGAATTTGGAACCGTCGCCAAGAGTGTGGGCGAAGGGGGGGGGTCCTTCCCACACGACCCAAAAACCGTCGGGGATAGGGCCCCTACAGTACTCCTACTCGTTTCTGCTCGCATTCCATCGCAGTTGGTATTCTGCGGTGCTACGTTTACGATGCGCGGCCCATCACAAATGGTTCACTATTATAGAACGTTTATGATGCGCGGCCCATCACAAACGGTTCACCGTTAAGAAGATTAGCTAATCGTCGTACAAGTGTCGGACAGGATTACGAAACGTCGGACCGTCGTAACATCGTCATATACGACAACTATCGCACACGCTATTCTGTGGTGCAACGTTTACGATGCATACTTCATCAGAAACAGTTCATGGTTGCGTATCGTGTACGATAAGGCAACTAACACAAACATTTAGTTTGCCCGCACCGTTTGTGATATTGTCTGACACCGCACACACTTTGCAAACGGCAACTGTGTGCATGCTTGCACACGTTTCCTCTCTGTGAACCGTCTCGGATTATGGTGCATATCGCAAGCGTCTGTGTTTTACCAACCGTGTGTGCCGTAACAACCTGGAGAGCGTAATTTCACCGTAGTTTAATTGCTGCTTTTCCAGATTGTACCGGATTTGGATTTGAATTTGAATGTATGCTACAGCTTTATTCATATCCATCAGGTTCAAACAACCAATGCATTATTCGATTCATAGGTACATATGTACAAGAATTACATAAGAACCAAATAAAGAATGATGAACCATAGTTGTATACTTGTACTATTAAAGATGGTAAAGAAAGAGGCGAAATATATTCTGGTTGCTGAACAAGGTGAAGCGGAATGCCCATATTGTGCCCACCTCCATGCAGAAGGCACACACGACTCTAGTCCAACCCCTTGTGATGGCCGACCGCCCATCCTTCACGGTCTTCATGAAAACATCTAGATAATCATCGTGTTCTGGTAGAAATACTTTAACCTTTGCATGCCCACCAATCATGTAGTTTGAGAGGTAATCTTGAGAAAACTGCTTTGGCAACCACTACAAAGGAATAAGATTTTAGACATTGTCATCTAACACAACTCATTATGGGCAATAAAAAGAAGGTTGCAGAGTTCTTACTTACCATCCTGCAGTTCGCTGTTGTCTTGGATAAAGTGTAAACAAATAGTTTAATTGCCCTCTTTGGACCCATTTTACTAACAATCTTTATCAGCTTCCTCACTTGATGCTGGTTCAGCGATATCTCATTGCCCCATACGCAGAAAGGGTCGAAACACGTATCTTTACCAATGACATATGTACCTAAAAGCACCAAGTTAATATTAGAAGCTAAACAGCAATGGCACAATGATGTAGTACAACACTCTTTTATAATATGTCTATATACATCCGTATGTGGTAGTCCATTTGAAATCTCTAAAAAGACAAATATTTAGGAACGGAGGGAGTATCTTATAACATCCAATATACTCACATATTAGATGAATTAACATCTTATATTATGGGCCGGAAGGAGTTTAGTTCGTTCTTAAAAATTATCTGCTGCTGTATCCACGAGTTACAGTTAGTTTGAGCTAGTTCGGGCTCAAATAGCCCTAAAGTATATCTAAACATGAGGGCTTGTTTGAGCTAGTTGCATCTATAACCCACCCAAAAAAACTAGTATCCAACCCAAGAGGTGCTAATTGGAGCTAGTTCTCCTAGTGCATTTATTGTCAATCTAACCCTGCCATCCAAACAACTCTTTGGATGGAGTTAGTTCAGGGTTAGTAATGAGCTAGAAACTACCTCTAACCTCTAGCTAAGTTGAGTATCCAAACAGGGCTGTGTTGTTGCTGTTGCTGCTGCTGCTCTTCTACGTATATCTAGACATCATTAGAACATTAATGTAACACTCTTCCTTGTTGCTATGTAGCCTAGGATTGCATATTTAGACATTAAGTACAATGCATGTTGCAATGTAGCCTCAGATATATTACATATGGCCCTAGTTAACCTAAGGAAAAATGGGTTGCTGTTATATTCAGTTAAAAGTCCGATTCACCGATTAGTCTCTTATCAGCCGCCGGCCTATATGGTACCAGCTACAGATATCCTGAATAGTGAGCAGATATAAGCCATGAGATGAAACTAACCTCGATGGAAAACAACAGTCGTTCCCAAAATTGTCCTGTGTAGGTACATCAAGAAGCATGTTAAGCACAACAGGCTAAACATCAACCAAAATTACACATGCCAGACAAATAATCTCAAAAAGATAGCTTCAGTGTGCAGGTTTAAGCACGCTAGTAAAGCAAAATAAGTGGAAAGGTGTGCTAACTGCAACAGGCCTAACATTTAACAACAAGCAAACATGGTCATTCAAACTGGTATTGTCCCGGTCTAAGTACACTGTTTATGGTTAAATAAAAATGGAAAGGCGTGTTAACTACAAGATGTAGCAACCAAATGTAGTCATTCATAGTGGTATTGTTGAAACTGGTACTGATGAAATTGAACTGCACAGTTCATACTTGCACATATAGAACATCACATTGTGAATAACTGGAATAAACAAGGCATACTACGAACAACCAAATATAGCATTTGAAACTGAACATATGCTAACTACAAACAACCGAACAATCAAAAAACTTTAAAAGAGGCATATGCTAGCTATAACAGGCTTAACAGCAAGCAAATATATGCATTCCTATTGGTATGTTTAAAACTGGATTGATGAAATGTACTGCACAGTAAATAATTGCACATATAGAGCATCACATTGTGAACAACTGAAATAAACAAATCATGGGTTTCCTCACTTGTCACAGATGGGCTCGTTCCCGAGGGAAGAGCACGGACCCTGGATGCGCTCCATGTTGTCGCAGATGGGCTCCTTCCCCTTGGAAGAGCATGGCTGTAGGGTGCCCTCCCTGATGTCGCAGACGGGCGCTTTCCCCTTGGAAGAGCAGATGGGCTCTTTCCCCTTGGAAGAGCCGGAGAGGGTGCCCTCCTCGTGGTCGCCGTCGATGAGGTCTGACTTGGAAGCTGTGGATCCCAAGCCAGCTGAGGGAGTCCTGGAATAGGGGGTCCTCGGACAGCCGGACTATGTGCTTTGGCCGGACTGTTGGACTATGAAGATACAAGATTGAAGACTTCGTCCCGTGTCCGGACGGGACTCTCCTTTGCGTGGAAGGCAAGCTTGGCAATTCGGATATGTAGATCTCCTCCCTTGTAACCGACTATGTGTAACCCTAGCCCCCTCCGGTGTCTATATAAACCGGAGGGTTCAGTCCGTAGGACGACAACAATCATAATCATAGGCTAGCTTCTAGGGTTTAGCCTCTACGATCTCGTGGTAGCAACTCTTGTAATACTCATATCATCAAGATCAATCAAGCAGGAAGTAGGGTATTACCTCCATCGAGAGTGCCCGGACATGGGTAAACATTGTGTCCCCCACCTCCTGTTACCATCCGCCTTAGACGCACAGTTCGGGACCCCCTACCCGAGATCCGCCGGTTTTGACACCGACATTGGTGCTTTCATTGAGAGTTCCACTGTGCCGTCACGATAAGGCTTCAAGGACAGCATTACCTCTGGGGGAGCCCTGGCTGCAGGCCAAACTCTCCGACTAGGCGGCTTTGTCATGACCGCCGGTTCGGCCGTCGCCGACGATGACTTCTCAGGTCATCAAAAACAGCCTCCACGTCGGCTCGGAATTCGCCGAGCAGATGGACCCAATGGAGCTCTCTTCTTTGAATGAGCTCTTGGATCACATTGCCGCCCTGGGAGTCGCTACAGACTATGATCGGATCGGGATCAAACCCGACCAAAGGGAGATTAACTCTCCGCCGGTCACCAATCAGATAGCGGTGGTGGAGGAGCAATGTAGCGATTCTTCCTCTATTTTGAGGATGAACTATGTCCGGATTCCCGAGCTCTCCGTGCTGGATACCCGTCTACGGGAGGACATGGCCCAAGCTTCGAACTTAGAATCAGGCATGGGGCCAGAACTATTGGGCAACATCCCGGAGCCCGAACTTCCAAGCTCAGAAACTCCTCCGCCCCTGGGTTCCAGATCGGGTCAGGGTTTGGACCTAAATCTACCCACCCATCCAGACATAAATGATCTTTCCCACATTAGACAAGAGCCCCAAGAGACAGTACATCACTATTGGGTCAGATTCCTCCTTGTAATGAACAAGGTCAAGGACTGTCGCGAGGAAGACGCAATTTCATTCTATTGCAAAAATTGCACGGACAAGGGAATCCTCAACGCCATAAGTCTCCGTGACATAGCACACTTCGCTGACTTGGCGGCCATAGTACGCAAGTACTGTGCGATGGAAAGCGCCTGGAACACCCAAGCAAAATTCTGGGATCCCCCGGCTCTCACTAGAAACCCGTCCGAATTAAAAGGGTGTACTCTCGTAAGTCACCCGATCCAATTACAAAGAAACCAAAGCCCACTACGGGGCGTGGAACTATATTGGAGGGATGGCTCAATGGGCCATGCAAAATTCACAGTACACCGGATACCATACCAACACACAACCTTAGAGCATGTTGGATACTCCGGTAGGTGGCCAAGAGCGGTGAGGATCTCCTCATCAACAATACCACAGAGCACCATCCCGTGGAAAATAACAATACAGTATTGACAGTCTTCGAGACCTTCGCCTCAAACAATAGGCGCAAGCGAGCACTCCGCAGCCTTGCCGAAGTCTGCCACGTCGCAGCAATAAATCCATGGAACGACACGGCTATAACCTTCAATGCCAGTGACGAGCCTCCATTCCGAACAGCCCGAGCACCAGCCACCTTGGTCCTTAGTCCAATTGTGGACGGCTTCCGGCTTACTAAAGTGCTCATGGACGGTGGCAGCGGATTAAACCTCATCTACGAGGTGACTCTTAACAAAATGGAAATAGACAAGAGCCGCATTGAGCAAAGCAGCACGACCTTCAGAAGAATCATCCCTAGTCGGGAGGCACGATGTACGGGAAAAAATCACACTAGATGTGGTATTCGGCATGCCGGAGAATTATAGGTCAGAAGAAATCACATTCCAAGTGGCCCCGTTCAGTAGCGCATACCACGCCCTTTTAGGGCGGGAGGCATTCATGATCTTCCAAGCTATACCCCATTACGGGTACATGAAGCTCAAAATGCCCGGGCCCAAGGGAATCATCACTCTAGCTAGTGATCCGGACATTGCACTCCGCGCCGAAAATAGAACCGCCGCACTAGCCCTCGAGGCATTATCCGAAGCCCTTGCGGCCGAAGAACTAACTGCGCTGCGCTCCACAGTGGACAGGGACGACGTGATACTCGACAAAAGACCCAAGTCCACCTCTTTTAAACCAGCGGACGAAATAGTCAAATTCCAGGTCCACCCAACGGACCCTACAAAAACAACATCCATCGGGGCACAGCTGGACCCCACAACAGACGCCGCATTGCGGGAGTTCTTGCGTGAAAATTGAGACATATTCGCCTGGCATCCTTCAGACATGCCAGGAATCCCACGCAGGCTGGCCGAGCACAGCCTTAACATTTTAAAGGGGTTCAAGCCGGTCAAGCAGACTCTCCGGCGTTTCTCTGAGCCTAAGTGACAAGCCATGGGAGAAGAGCTAGCCAAGTTACTTGAGGCCGGATTTATCATAGAAATGAAACATCTGGACTGGCTAGCAAACCTGGTGATGGTACCAAAGAAGGACAAATCCTGGCGCCTATGTGTCGATTTCAAGGACCTTAACAAGGTTTGCCCCAAGGATCCCTTCCCCCTCCCCCGCATCGACCAAATTATCGACGCTACCACAGGACACGATTCATTGTGTTTCCTCGACGCATACTCCGGATACCATCAAATTAAGATGGCGGAGTCCGATCAAGCCACAACGGCATTTATCACCCCATACAGCCCCTTCTGTTTTAACATCATGCCTTTCGGTCTCAAAAACGCCGGTGCAACCTATCAACGCATGATTCAGACATGCTTGGAAACACAGATCAGCAAAACAGTGGAGGCATACGTAGACGATGCGGTCATTAAAACCAGACACGTCGAATCCTTAATAGACGACTTAAGGCTCACGTTCGACAATCTCCGAACATACGACATCAAGCTCAATCCGGAAAAATGCGTCTTCGGCGTGCCCGCCGGAAAGCTCTTAGGCTTCATCGTCTCCAATAGAGGAATTGAAGCAAATCCGGCTAAAATCCGAGCTTTGTCACAGTTGGCTATCCCAACAGACCTCAAGCAAATCCAGAAACTAACTGGATGCGTGGCTGCCTTAAGCCGCTTTATCTCCCGATTAGGAGAAAAGGCACTACCTCTTTATTGCCTTCTTCGACGCACCAAACACTTCGAGTGGATGGATGCGGTCGCGATCGGATTGGAAGAAATAAAAGCCGTTTTGTCCACCAACCCAATCTTGGCCGCCCCAAATGTCGGCGAACCAATGCTGTTATATATAGTGGCAACACACCAAGTTGTAAGCGCAGTGCTCGTCGTCGAACGAGAGACGGACGGACATAAGTTCCCACTTCAAAAGCCAGTATACTATGTATCCACTGTCCTCACCCCATGCAAATCACGGTACCCACATTATCAAAAGATAGCATACGCGGTCTTCATGGCATCTTGGAAACTACGACACTACTTTCAAGAGTGTTCAATTACGGTGGCCTCTGAAGTACCACTCAACGACATAATAAACAACCGCGATGCCACGAGCCGGATTGCTAAATGGGCTATTGAGATCCTCCCGTTCGACATAATATACAAACCACGGCGAGCCATTAAGTCATAAGTACTGGCTGATTTTGTCGCCGAATGGACAGAAGCCGAACTCCCTAAAGAGTACGGCGCGTACTCCAATTGGATCATGCACTTTGACGGCTCTAAAATGCTGGCTGGTCTGGGGGCTGGCGTCGTCCTAACATCCCCCACCGGAGATACAGTCCAATACGTACTCCAAATACTATACACAGACTCCAACAACGCAGCAGAATATGAGGCCCTGTTACATGGTCTCCGGATGGCAGTCTCCATGGGCATTCAACACCTAGAGGTGCGTGGGGATTCGAACCTCGCAATATCTCAAATAAAGGGAGACTTCAACGCCAAGGATCCGAAAATGGCGGCTTACCGCAACGCCGTCCTCAAGATGTCAGCTCGGTTCGAGGGGCTTGAATTCCACCATGTGGTCCGGGAAAACAATCAAGCGGCGGATATCCTCGCTCGCATCGGCGCTAAGCGCGACCCTGTCCCACCTAATATCTTCTTGGAAAGGTTGTTTAAGCCATCCGTGGTATGGGAAGGAGAGACCGGCAACAATAGTCCGGACCCGGCCACAACGCCAGATCCCGAACACTCTGACATAATCGGAGGCTCTGCCACCGAAATAACACCTTCGGCCCATGTGATTATGGCTGTCATCGCCCCGTGGACAGAACCCTTCTTGGCTTACCTAACTAGGCAAGAACTCCCCGAGGACCCAAACGAGGCACGTTGCATTGTGCGGCGGTCTAAAGCCTACAAGGTCCACGAGGGAGAGCTTTATAAGAAAAGCGCTACCGGAGTACTTCAAAGGTGCATCTCCGAAGAGGAAGGACGGCAACTATTGGCAGAAATTCATGCTGGACTTGGCGGCCATCACGCCGCAGCCCGGGCCCTTGTAAGCAAGGCCTTCCGCACAGGTGTTTACTGGCCGACGGCCCGAGCAGACGCACAGGACCTCGTCCAACGTTGCGTCGGTTGCCAGCTTTTTGCAAACCAAAGCCATATGCCACCTAACGCTCTCCAAATAATCCCCATTACTTGGCCCTTTGCGGTCTGGGGGCTTGATATGGTCGGACCCCTTAAAGGGGGAAGCCATAAGAAAAAATACCTATTGGTCATGGTGGATAAATTCACCAAATGGATAGAAGCCAAACCAGTTAAAACGGCCGAATCCGGACCAGTGATAGACTTCATATCCGGGGTTGTACACCGTTACGGCGTCCCCCACAGCATCATCACCGATAACGGCTCAAACTTTACAGCCGACGAGGTAAGAACTTGGTGCAACAACATGGGCATTAAGCTCGATTATGCCTCCGTCTATCACCCTCAAACTAACGGTCAAGTCGAGCGAGCAAATGGTCTTATCATGAGCGGCATTAAACCCAGATTAGTGCGATCCTTGAAGGAATCAGATACGCACTGGGTTGAGGAGCTCGACTCCGTACTATGGGGGCTGCGGACCACGCCGAATCGCACTACCGGATACACACCGTACTTTATGGTATACGGCGCATAGGCGGTACTGCCCTGCGACATAATTCATGACTCACCTCGAGTGCGCATGTACGAAGAGAAAGAAGCCGAGCTTGATCGGCAGGACAGTTTGGACGCCCTGGAGGAGGAGCGTGACGTGGAAAAAGCCCGCTCCGCATTCTATCAGCAACAGGCTCGACGGTATCAAAGCAGAGAAGTACGGGCCAAAACTTATAACGTTGGCGAACTCGTTCTACGCCTACCGGAGAATAAAAAGAACAAGCTCAAGCCCAAATGGGAAGGTCCCTTCGTTATCGACCAAGTTTTGACCGGTGGAGCATACCGCCTGCGGGATGCATCGGACAATCGACTCGAGCCAAACCCATGGAACGCAGCCAGACTCCGAAGGTTCTACGCCTAGTTCCGGACTATGTGTTCGTCTCCTTACCTCCGTCAATTTTTATATATATCCGCTATCTGTCTTTTCTCTCTTTCTTCCCTTTTTGTTCACAACCTTAAAAGGTTAAAATGTGTCTTGACTACACAATCTTGACGCGCTAGGCGTGCTCATTATACCTAGGGGCTTCTTATACAGAAGCTTAAATTATGTTGCGGCTTTATGCCCCCCGCACATGTGTTACTTTTCCACATGTACCTTTTTTTCGCCATTATATGCATCGATATGACTTAAGTTTTGGCCAAGTTGGGTTGCCTGGCTCTTGTGTTTATGCCCTACGTTCCCGTTAATTCGGCTAGGGCATAAGGGGAGCACCTCTGCGACTGTTACTGCTGGGTCAGCCGGATGTGTACCTCAGACTGGGTGAAGCCGAAAGCTAGCGTTCTTAAGGGAATATTCGGTCGGTGAACAAAAGATGACTTTTACTTATTGTAATACATGCCCCCAGATGTTTATATCCCGCGTCTCTTTTCGCAGTTCGGACATGCACATTAATGCATGCGTACCCAGGGAAAGGAACCCTTAACGGAACTATTTTCCCTGGAAGATGTTTCTTACTATCCATGTAATATAACATAGCTAGTTGGGTACTTGTCTGTTCAAGCACTTATGACCCCTACGTCTGGTTTCCACGCGTACCCCGGTTTTTACATAACTGAGCGGGTATTCGGATACACTCCGGACTGTAGGGTCCGGAGGTTGAAGCGAAAAGGTCCGCCATGACAAATGATTTACAATCCGGCTAGGGACAATATATGTCAATTGAAGTACACAGTCACTTAGACTGACTAAATTCTTCTTCTATACCATCCAACAGGCTGTCTAGCCTACAATCCTGTTGGGAATACTTTGCGGCTAATTTCACCTGGTCATACACCAAACTGACGGGGATTTCTTTCCCATCAGACCCCATAGGTCCGACTTCGGCCATATGGTTCGGGTCAGCCTTGGTATATCGAGTCTTCACCATGGCCCAGGCTTCCATCGCACCTTGTCGGCAGGCAGATATCTTCCATAATCGGAAGCGCCGCCGCGCTCCCTTGAGCATCTCTACGAGCTCCCCCATGCCTCCTGGCAGGGAGGCGGATGGCCACAAGGCCTGGGCAATGCCCTACATCACCTGCCGAACTTGTTCGTGCAGTTGTGAGAGCTCGGGCAGAAGATCACCTGCAGACCCGGGCATCTCTTCTGCGGGATGACCCATCAGCATACCTACAGATATAACTCTGTTAGCTGGTTTCTTCGCCGAACTCTATAAAAGTTCATTTAAGCACTTACTAAAAATGCCGCATCGAAGCCTCTTATTATCCTTTACGGAGTCAGCAAGCTGGGCCCGAACATCTTCCAGTTCAACACTCAGCCGGATATTGGCATCTTGGAGATCGTCTTTCTCCCGCCTAACCTGCTTAAGCACGCGCTCGCTAGCCTTTAACTGTCATTGAGCATGTTGCTCATCCCCTCGCACGACCTCCGGATTCATTCCAGGATCATCTGCAGAATCTATTGTTAGATTTGCAGGCATGCCACACACTAACCGGTACATGTCATTCTTTTTGATAGAGACAAGTGTTACCAGAGGGGGCCTTCTCGGACTCCTTCATTGCGGCAACTGTGGCCCGTAGCTGGGCTTTGCACTCCTCCAGCTCTTGAGACAACTGGGTATTCTTCTCCGTAAGAACCTACACAAATAATGATCCTTAAATCAGTTGTGTCAACTGTTTCAAGTCTCAGGGGCTACTGATATACATAATCATTAGATTTTCTTACACGTATATCCTTGACATACTGGTCCGTGGCTCTGGCAAGACCATTTTGAGCAGCTCGGATGTACGCGTCTCCTGAGTTGAAGGCATCGAACTCCTCTTCAGAGAAACCAGGGTCGCGAAGTATGGCCCGGCGACGCCTGTGATTCATGGCACTCTCCACTTCGGAATTTGTAGCGGACAGCTTATCCGCATCCTCTGTAGGAGGAAGATCCGGCGTTGTCCTCGCGTTACCATCTGCCTCTGGGTCCGGCTCTGAAGCCCGGCTAGTGGAGGCGTGGCCGGCAGGATCTCCGGATATAGTCCGGCGAGCATTTTTTCTGCCAGGAACCATGGACATTATTATATTTTAAAGACGACAACCACGGAGCAGGGTCCTTTTTCATACCTCTGCGACGGTGTCTCAGTCCTGACCGCCTTCCTTTTAAGCCTACCCGGTTTCGGTGCCCCTTGTTGGTGAGTCACTGCGGGTTCGGCATGGCGTCCCGAGGGCCTTTCCTGTAAGACACCAAATGTGTGCGGTAGGTGAAGTGCAAAAAACGGGATCCTTCTCGGAAGTTGGGACTCCGGTTTTACTTACATGCGATACAGGGAGCAGTCCGGGATAATCGGCTATGATGGCCACCAAGACACCGTCGCAGCTTAACTGATAGAACGTCCTGTCGATGAGCTCCACAAATGTGTCCAGATCTTCTTCGAGTCCGAGGTCGAGGGCCCGGTCAGGGTCCTCTGGTTGTGGAGACGGGCCGTGGACCTCCCTCACAGCTTTTCGCAGTTCCTGCTATGAAATAGCAAGGTAAATATTTATGACAAAGAGTGCGGGAAGGTCTGGAGTAAAAAGTAGCAGCTCACCCAGTTTGGGGGGTTGTACATGGAGAATCCATCCCGTGGCTTGATGCGGATGAACTCCTCTTCCTCTCCTTTATATAAATCGGACAGTATTTTTGCTAGAGCAGCGACGGAGTCCGGACCTTTACGACCGCAGTGGGTGGCATCGTCTTCTCCATTGAAGTGCCACATGGGTTGTCCCCGATATTGAAGTGGCTGCACCCCCCGCATTATACATATTGACATAACCTCGATTATTGTCAATCCTGATTTGGCCAGCATTTGTATCCGGCCCATCAGGTAAAGGACCTCTCTGTTATCTTCCTCCTGGGGGCTCCAAGGGCGCCAGCTGCGGCGTTTCTTCAAAGGGGCGTTATTAAACTCAGGAAGGCCCATCTAAACAGGGTCCGGAAGGGGGACGTCCTCCATATAAAACCACTCCTAAGGCCAGCCTTCGGATGTCTTCTTTGGAGTACCGGACAGGTATCCGGTCCCGGCGATGCGCCATATCTCGGCTCCGCCCACTTGATATATTGACCCCTCCTGTGTACGGGGTACGAGGCAGAATAGCCTCTTCCATAGCTTGAAATGAGCTTCGCAGCCCAAAAACAGCTCGCAAAGGGCGACATAGCCAGCGATGTGTAATATGGAGGCGGGAGTAAAATTATGCAGCTGGAGGCCGTAGAACTCCAGGAGCCCGCGGAGGAACGGATGGATTGGAAATCCAAGTCCCCTTAATAAGTAAGGGACAAGGCATACCCGCTCCCCCATAGATGGATTGGGAAAGCTCTCCGCTTGCTCCCCGCCATTGTAAGTGGCTAGTCCGGCTCGGACGGGGACCATATACGCAGGAGGGAGAAACCCCTGGGTCTATAACTCTACTAACTGTCTGTGGGAGACGGAACACTTCTTCCAATTGCCTGGCTTAGGGCTACGGGAGCGAGAGGAGGAGCTGCGATGGCCGGCCATGATGGGATGGATTTTTTCGGGCGCGCTCCGGTGGATACTCGTTGAGGGAGGATGGTGTGATCTGGATCTGAGGATCCCCGGTCCCTTAAATAGACGATTTACTCACATGGTTAGGGTGGCAAGTGTAAAAATGCCCCGACTTCTCGCATTCGCTCGACATGTGGAAGATAGCCATTATTAGGCGCGAAAGCCAAGGAGTGCAACATTTATGGGAAGCTGAACACTACTCGGCAGGTACTCAGAATTTGGAGAAGAACCCGCCTTGCAATGCCGAAGACAATTTGCACGCCGGACTCATCGTCATTGAAGCCTGGTTCGGGGGCTACTGAGGGAGTCCTGGATTAGGGGGTCCTCGGACAGCCGGACTATGTGCTTTGGCCGGACTGTTGGACTATGAAGATACAAGATTGAAGACTTCGTCCCGTGTCCGGACGGGACTCTCCTTTGCATGGAAGGCAAGCTTGGCAATTCGGATATGTAGATCTCCTCCCTTGTAACCGACTCTGTGTAACCCTAGCCCCCTCCGGTGTCTATATAAACCGGAGGGTTTAGTCCGTAGGACGACAACAATCATAATCATAGGCTAGCTTCTAGGGTTTAGCCTCTACGATATTGTGGTAGATCAACTCTTGTAATACTCATCTCATCAAGATCAATCAAGTAGGAAGTAGGGTATTACCTCCATCGAGAGGGCCCGAACCTGGGTAAACATTGTGTCCCCCGCCTCCTGTTACCATCCGCCTTAGACGCACAGTTCGGGACCCCCTACCCGAGATCCGCCGGTTTTGACACCGACACCAGCGTCGCAGAACGTGTCCTTCAGAAATGATAAAAGGGGCTCGATGGCGATGTAGAATGGCAAATTGTTGACAGCTAGCCAGAGGAGATCAGCGGCGGGGCCATGGATGAGATCGACGACGGTTGAACCCGAGGGGTTGGGGTGGGCTACTTAACCTGTGACACAGCCCGCCTCAGGGCATCACTGTCGATGACCTCGATGTCGTAGCCGGCGGACGAGACATGCCCGCATACTCTAGCCCGCTGCTTGAGTGCCTGCCGCCAGTAATGGTCGTCAGCTTCCTCGGCGACATCGGGCGAAGAGACCGCTATACACCCCTTTTGGGCCAGTCGCTCCTCAAGCTCCACGGGAAGCATAGCCGGGCTTAGGCTGCGACGCTCTGGAGTGGGGGATGGGGATGGGGATGGGGATCTGTGGGAAAGGGGCGTTTGGCAGGCGTCATCTAAGAAACTCAGGGCGTCCTGGGTATGGAGATCGGTGGGTAAGCTGCACGGGCAAACCGGCAGATGTTGACAATGGAGGCCTTGCGGCGGCGGCGGCAGCGGCGGCGGGGACTTTGCTAGGGTTTCGAGCGAGGGAGGGTGTGTGTGTGTGCGCGCGCATGCCCGAGGAGGTTTTGGTGTATGTGTGTGGAAGGGGGGGCGTGGGGTGTTTGAGGAAATGACACGGGTACTGAAAATTTTACTACGCGGGAGTGAAATGCCGGGCTATTGAAAATTTGATGAAAGTGCATCGCACACGGTCCGGAGATAACAACCGTGTGTTATGAAAAAGAAAAACCCTTGAGGCGGGCATATATTTTCGATGCAGGCGGGATTGGGAACAAGAAACATTGCACACGGTCCGGAGATAACAACCGTGTGTTATGAAACAGAAAAACCCTCGAAGTAGGCGGATATTTTTGAGAGGGGGGCCTCGTGGAGCCCAATGTACTATGCGGATGTGTGCGTGACAGGTGCACCGGCGTGGCAGACGGTTAGTTTGAGTGAACCGTGTCTGTTGCGTCATCCGACTTTTCTAATGTTCATAAATTTGGCGAAAAATGACGTGGGAGAGGGTTAGAACACGAACACACTTGCATGTGGACCAAATTTATGTATCAAAAGGGTGGTTTGATTTTCAAACACCAAATGCAACTTCGATGTGGCACCTCTCTGGCAAAGCACACGGTATAGCTTGCTCCCACCCTCTCGTGTCGGCACGAAGGGAATCCTAAGCTATGAATGCATGCCCCCTCCCCCTCAACCGAGGTTCACCTAGCAAAGTGCGAAGTAGCTAGCAGCCCCCCTCCTCCCTCGTGTCGGTACGAAGGGAATCCTAAGCTATATATGAATGCATGCCCCCTCCCCCTCAACCGAGGTTCACCTAGCAAAGTGCGAAGTAGCTAGCAGCCCCCCTCCTCCCTCGTGTCGGCACGAAGGGAATCCTAAGCTATATATGAATGCATGCCCCCCCAACCGAGGTTCACCGTAGCAAAGTGCGAAGTAGCTAGCAGCCCCCTCCCTCATGTCGGCACGAAGGGAATCCTAAGCTATGAATGCATGCCCCCCAACCGAGGTTCACCTAGCAAAGTGTGAGGTAGACACTACAAAAAAAAGACACATCCGTGACATTTTGGGCCGAACGAATTTTTTTCTGTCATACTTATGACACTTCTATGACGATAATTGTGACAAAACCCGGTATCATCATAGATGTGGTGGGGTCCTACTTCTATGACAAAAAATCATGACAGAAAATGGGCTTTTTGTCCTGGGCGGGCCGGAGACGCAGCTGCATGACATTCTTTGGGCCATCCATGACGGAAAAAACCGTGGTAGAAGCGAGGGCGAGGAAAATATTGGGGTGTTCCCGGTTACGGTGGGCGGTCGGGGCCAAGAGATGCACGTTTGTCTCATACACGCACGCGCGTGGGTGCGAGGCGTTGGGCTCTAACTGAACCCGAGCGAGGCGTTGGGCTCTAACTGAACCCGAGCGATTGCACTGCAGGCTACGCGTTACTGAACCCGAGCGATCGATCGATGGCTGTTAACTGAACCCGATCGAGCGATTCCTTCGCTGCTGCTGCTAACTGAAGCCGATCGATGCTGCCTCTGGATGAACAGTGAGTGTTGCTGGGGGGGTTTGGATGAACAGTTCCCGGTGGGGGTGGATGAACAGGACCCCGTGGTGTTGCCTCTGGATGAACAGGACCCCGATCGATTGAGCCGGTTGGGGCTGGATGAACAGGACCCCGTGGAGGGCTCGATGAACAGGACCACCCCATGGAGGGCAGGATGAACAGTAGATGGTGGAGGGCTGGATGAACAGTAGCCCGTGGAGGGGTGGTTGAACATGAGCCCGTGGAGAGGGCTGGTTGAACAGTAGCCGGTGGAGTAGCGCGCGGTGGAGGCTGGATGAACAGGAGCCCGTGGATGAACATTCGCAGGTGGAGGCTGGAGGAGGTCGACGGTGGATGAACAGTAGCCCGTGGAGGCTGGAGGGGGTCGACGGTGGAGATGAACAGTATCCCGTGGAGTCCCGTTTTGCGGTACGCCACATCCCTCCCGATGAACAGGACCCCTGTTTCGACCGTAGCGCTCCAACACAAGTCCGTTTCCTTCGTTTTGCGGTACGCCACACCCCTCCCGATCAACAGGACCCCCGTTTCGACCGTAGGAGGTCCGTTTCCTCCGTTTTGCGGTACGCCAGACCCCTCCCGATGAACAGGATCCCGTTTCGACCATGGCCGGTCGAACACAAGGCCGTTTCCTCCGTCCTGCGGTACGCCAGGCCTCGTTTCCATCGGTTGTTCCGTCCAAGCCCTCCCGATGAACACGACGACGCATTCCGTTTCGACCCAGCCGGTTGGCTCCCCATGAACACGACGACGACGCAGTTTCTCTGTTCCGACCCAGCCATGTACACGAGCCCTGGTCGTACATATGCGCGAGTAGGCGTTCGAGACCCTGCCCGTATGTACGTACGTGGCCGTATTTACTTTCTTGCACACTGGCCGTTGTACGTACGTGTACATGCTACGTGCGCGCCTCTACTACGACACGTGTGCGCCTCTACATCGACCAGTATGTACGTACACGTTCGCGACCAGAATAACAACGCTACATACGCTTCGACCAGGTGGGTCCCGACTGTCAGACACTTCCTTGCGTGCGAAGATGTAGCTGGTGGGTCCCAGCAGTCAGGGGGCGACTCGTTTTTTTTGCCCGGACGCACTTCCTTGCATGCGAAGATGTAGCTGGTGGGTCTCATCAGTCAGGGGGAAATGTTTTTTTCATGAAATACGGTGGCCTGTCTGGTGGGTCCCCGCTGTCAGGTGGAGGAATAATTATTTTGCGCGTAATAAGGAGGCACTTCCTTGCTGCGGCCGTGGACCTAGCTGTCAGCCTCTCCACGTACAGTCCACGTCCGTTGGAAGCCGTTCCTTGACCATGTTGACCACGCCGCGCCGAGAGCACCAGGGCGGTGGACGACGGCGAGGCCTAGGTAGGGGACGACGCGGAGCCGGGGAAGACGCGGCAGTGGATGCTCACGCGTAGAGGAGTACGAGGGTTCACTGGTTCGCTGCGGTGTGAGGCTGCCGTCGCCGCAGAATAACAGGGGATGTGGGTGAGTAGAGGGATGGCCTGGCCAGTGGTGGGAATAGTAGGGGGCGGTGAGGCCTCCGCGGCAGCACAGCCGGCCACGGGAGGCAGGAGCATGCAGCACGACCGGCGCTGCTTTGGGCGGCTGGAGCAACAAGACCAGAGGTTGAAGAAGCACTACGGCCGTTGGATGGACATTGTACGGTCACTGGAGCTAGAATCGTTCATATTGACTAAGTTGACAAAGCACTCCGTCCCCGTCAACTTAGTAGCCCACAAGTCAGCCTCCAACCAAGGTGGGTCCCAACCAGCAGGGGGAGAATTCATATTTTTGTGCGTAATAAGGAGGCACTTCCGATGGGTCCGAGCTGACAGCGGGGGGAACGTTTTTTCGCGCAATACGATGGCCCGTCCGGTGGGTCCCAGCAGTCAGGGGGGAAACATTTTTTTTTTCGCGAAATACGGTGGCCCATCCGGTGGGTCCCTGCTGTCAGGTGGAGGAATCATTATTTTCCGCGTAATAAGGAGGCACTTCCTTGCTGCCGTCGTGGACCCAGGTGTCAGCCTCTCCACGTACAGTCCACGTCCGATGGAAGCCGTTCCTTGACCATGTTGACCACGCCACGCCGAGAGCACCAGGGCGGTGGACGACGGCGAGGCCTAGGAAGGGGACAACGCGGAGCCGGGGAAGACGCGGCAGTGGAAGCCCGCGCGGAGAGGAGTACGAGGGTTCACTGGTTCGGCTGCGGTGTGAGGCTGCCATTGCCGCGGAATAACAGGGGGTGTGGGTGAGTAGAGGGATGGCCTGGCCAGCGGTGGGAGTAGTAGGGGGTGGTGAGGCCTCCGCGGCATCATAGCCGGCCACGGGAGGCAGGAGCACGTGGCACGACCGGCGCTGCTTTGGGCGGCTGGAGCAAGAAGACCAGAGGTTGAAGAAGCACTACGGCCGTTGGATGGACATCGTACGGTCACAGCAGCTAGAATCATTTATATTGACTAAGTTGATAAAGCCCATGGTACGCGTCAACTTAGTAGGCCCACAGGTCAGCCTCCGAAATGGTGCGCCCCAGATGTCAGGGGGAGGAATCATTTTTTGGGTGGCTGAAGCAAGAATATCCGAGATTGAAGAAGAAGCATGACATCCGTTGGATGGACATCCAACGGACACAGCTGCCAGAACCGTGTGTTGTTGACAAAGCCTTGCATACGCGTCAACTTAGTTTTTTTAGGGGACGCGTCAACTTAGAAGGCCCACAAGTGTGTGGCAGAGAACATATAGCCCATTTGCGATTTGTAAGAATGTACAACCCATTTTTTAATTCTAATGAAATTTACTACAGCCCATTTACAGTTTGTTAAAAGTACAGCCCATTTTCTAGCTAGGACAACGATTAATAATTTCAACCAACTGCTCAAAACAGAATTCAAAAAAAATTCCCACATTTTATGGGATCCGATATATTTTTATCCGAAATTTCTAGTCAGATTAAATATAATTTCAAAATAAAGTTGTATTACGTTAAAATCCAACGAAATATTGCGCGCGCAACAAGTAATGAAATTAAAATTTTCAAATTCCGAAAATAATATATTTTTTAAACTAATTACGCGTTTGGTGTATTTTTTTATAGTTACTGCCCAGTTATTATAATTACATCCCTTTTATTATTTCTTAAAGTCCATTTTCTTGTTAAGCTTAATGCATACCTCCTAGGAAAGTTTGGAGCCCAGTGGGGCGGAGAATAACAAGTTGACCCGGATATTGTGTACAACTGTCGGCCCAGTTGCATTGCTGATGTTGAAAAAAAGGCCTGTGTAGTACAGTACAACCTAACATGGCTACTCAGCCCACATTCAGCGACACCGGAAAGGCCCAAACAAGGCTTCTGTACAACTTTTTGAAGTCAATGAGCTCAATTAATAACTTAAGAAAAAAGTTAGATTACAGTGGAACCTAATTAAAAGCTGTCACGAGCAAAGAAATAATTCAATGGGTCCCACTTGTGCGTGCGTGTGTGTGTGTGAGAGAGAGACCCATCGGCCGATGCTCGTAAATACATCTTTCAGCCATATGCATTGCTGATGCTCAGTAAAAACTTATATAGTTGACACAATCATATAGAACATCATAGCACACTGAACTTGCATACAAAAATTTCACGCAGGCGGCACAATCAGGATGGAAGCAGTGGATCGCTACGGGTAGGGCTATGTTGAAACCAACGAACTCGTACATAATGGTTCATCGTCTTTGTCAATGACAGGGAAATATCTTGAATGCTGTGCAAATAAAACAGACAGACAACACAATAAGTTCTGCTAGCACATTAAGTTGACGTACAACCCTTTCTAAAAAAAGTTCAGGTACAAAATTAGAACAGGTCACAATCAAATGTACTGGAACATCAGTGCTTCACACCCATAGCTCGGATTTAACTAGTATCTGACAAGATTCAGTTGTTACCTCAAATTAGAGCACATCCAGGCAGCCAGCCTTGCCACTTCTCCTAAAGAAGCAGTGGCCTCCGCCGCGCGATGGAGTAGGTCCTGTGCCATCCATCATTCCGAGCAACACGGGGAAAGTCTAACATTGACTCCTGTAATGGACGTCGTCGACGGACCCTGGCACCAGCGGCGGCGGCAGGACCTCGATTGATGGATTGACCACTTCTTCGACATGCACGAACACTCGATACAGGTACATCCCTAACGTGGTCCGCGGCGGCCTTGGTGGCGACGAATAGTACAACCCCAGTTCCTGCACCGGTATCTCAACACCAATCACCTTCGGTATGGTGGACGGCTTCTTCATCCATGCCATAACCGTCAGAGCCCAGTTGTCTGGAGGAACAAACATACTTACGAGCTCACCTCCAAGGTCGTTGATAAGCTCATTCATGGACTCGCTGTTCCAAGCACGTCGAGGCATGCCGTGGAAGGAAAGCTTTGTTAAAAACTCAAGCTCAGAGGGCACCGAGCCCCATCCTGGGTGCCACCGATCAAAGCTCACTAGCGCGCCATTGCAGAACAAACGCCGGGAAGATTCGAACACACGACTGTAGTCGAAAGTTGTCCGGAACCTGACGAAGAAATCAGCCGATGGTGGACAGACTTCGACGAGCAAGTCACTTATTTGGATGCCGTGCGCAATGCCAAGAGCTTTGACAAGGTCGTCCGGCGAGACGGGAGGCCGGTCGCCGTTGATGGTTACCATCAGCACTTTGCCAGCAAACTGGTCGTCAAGCGCCGCCATGCCACTGTTGAGCGACAACACGCAGCGACCGAAGGCAGGACTAACCTCAGGATCTCCGGCTCAGAGATCCGCGTTGACCGGTGATATGATAGTGAGCTTGAGTACAGGGAGTACAGGAGGGGGATTTGGGGGAACTGGAGTAGTTATCGAGATTCCAGAGGTGGGGGAGGGTCGGGAGATTGGGGTGAGGGAGTCCTGGATTAGGGGGTCCTCGGACTGCCGGACTATATACTTTGGCCGGACTGTTGGACTATGAAGATACAAGATTGAAGACTTTGTCCCGTGTCCGGATGGGACTCTCCTTTGCGTGGAAGGCAAGCTTGGCAATTCGGATATGTAGATCTCCTCCCTTATAACCGACTCTGTGTAACCCTAGCCCCCTCCGGTGTCTATATAAACCGGAGGGTTTAGTCCGTAGGACAACAACAACAATCATAATCATAGGCTAGCTTCTAGGGTTTAGCCTCTACGATCTCGTGGTAGATCAACTCTTGTAATACTCATATCATCAAGATCAATCAAGCAGGAAGTAGGGTATTACCTCCATTGAGAGGGCCCGAACCTGGGTAAACATTGTGTCCCCCGCCTCCTGTTACCATCCGCCTTAGACGCACAGTTCGGGACCCCCTACCCGAGATCCGCTGGTTTTGACACCGACATTGGTGCTTTCATTGAGAGTTCCATTGTGCCGTCACCATAACGCTTGATGGCTCCTTCGATCATCTACGACGATGCGATCCAGGGTGAGGTTTTTCTCCCCGGACAGATCCTCGTATTCGGCGGCTTCGTACTGCGGGCCAACTCGCTTGGCCATCTAGAGCAGATCGAGAGCTACACCCCTGGCCGTCAGGTCAGGTTTGGAAACTTAAACTATACTGCCGACATCCGCGGAGACTTGATATTCGACGGATTTGAGCCTATGTCAGGTGCGCCGCACAGTCACGACGAGCATGACTTAGCTCTGTCGTCGGACGGTGTTCGGGAGATCACACGTGTGGCTACTCCGGCCCTCAATCTGGAGCAGATGGCGCCGTCCGAGGACGGGTGGATGGACCCCTCCACGGAGGCCGCACACTCAGTGGCGATAGAGCCGAATACTGACTTCACCTCCTACGAGACCTGTGTTGCCGGATCCTTGGATTCGTCCCCGGCCACGGGCTCCGAACCGCTTGTGTCCGTGCCTAGCGAATCTGATTGGGCACCGATCATGGAGTTTACCTCCGCGGATATTTTCCAGCATTCGCCCTTGGGCGACATGCTAGATTCTTTAAAGTCTCTCTCCTTGTCAGGAGACCCTCGGCTGAACTATGTCCAGCTCGAGTGGGAAGCAAATGACGAAGAAATTCGGTCCCCACCCACCACCCACTTAATAGCCACCGTCGACGATTTAACCGACATGCTTGATTTCGACTTCGAAGTCATCAACGGTATGGACGACGATGCAGGAGAAGAACAGGAACCACCGCCCATAGGGCGCTGGACTGCCACCTCATCATACGATATATACATGGTGGACACCCCCAAAGAAAACAACGACGAGGAACGGGAAGAAGCAGGGAAGGATAGTTCCCTCGAGAAGCAACCAAAGCGACGACGTAGGCACCGCTCCAAACCCCGCCCCGGCAAAAACAGCAACAACAGCGCAAGAAAGAATAATACCCCGGTCGAACTCCAGAGGAAACGACGACCACATAGACCCAGCGACAGAGCAGGATGAGTTAGCGGACGGTGAACATAGTATGGAGCCGCTGTCCGACAACGGTGACGCCGAGGGTAAAGCTAATCAACCTGTCTCCGGAGAGGAGAACACTCCAGACGACGATGCACACATCATCCCGGAAAGGCACTTGGAGCAACAGAACCTCCATAGAAGGCTTCTTGCCACCGCGAGGAGTCTAAAGAAGCAGAAGCAAAGGCTCAAGGCCGCGCAAAATACACTCAATAGTAGGTGGAACAAAGTGCTCGACACTGCAGAAAAGTACGATGGCAGTCGCCGCAAAAAGAGCTATCCAAAGCGCAAGCTGCTGCCTGAATTCGATGACGAGGCTTTAGAGCCTATACAGCCGAAAAATAAAATGGCCGATCAGCCGGATCGACCACCCCGTGGCCGCGATAGGGTGGCTAACGATGTTGGTATGACCAGGTCCATCTACGGATCTAGGAAGCGTGCTCCGGCACAGAATCAAAACCGAACACTACAACCGTCAGAACGTCATGACACATCCAAGTACAGGGGTGTCGTGCACCCCCTATGCTTCACCTATGAAGTGCTGGATCACGAATTTCCAGAGGGATTCAAACCCGTGAACATAGAGGCGTACGACGGAATGACAGACCCGGGGGTCTGGATCGAGGACTTTATCGTTGATATCCATATGGCTCGTGGAGATGATCTCCACACCATCAAATACTTGCCCCTCAAGTCGAAAGGACCAGCTCGGCATTGGCTGAAGAGCCTCCCCGAAAACTCAATTGGAAATTGGGAAGAGCTTGAGGATGCTTTTAGGGCTAATTTTCAAGGGACCTATGTCCGGCCTCTGGATGCAGACGATTTAAGTCATATAATTCAACAGCCCGGAGAGTCAGCCCGAAAGCTTTGGAACATATTCCTCACTAAAAAGAATCAAATTGTCGACTGCCCGGACGCCGAAGCCTTAGCGGCTTTCAAAGACAGTGTCCGGGACGAATGGCTCGCCAGACACCTCGGCCAGGAAAAATCGAGGACAATGGCAGCCTTAACAAGCCTTATGACCCGCTTTTGCGCGGGCGAAGATAGTTGGCTAGCCCGTAGCGGCACCAGCGACCCAGGCACATCCGAAGTCAGGGATGGTAATGGGAAACCGCGACGCCATAAAAGCAAGCGTCGAAGCAATGAAGACAGCCCAGACAACACGGCGGTAAATGCCGGATTCAGGGGCTCTCAACCCGGTCAACGGAAAAAACCATTTAAAGGCAGCCGAGATGGACCGTCCATCCTAAACAAGATTCTAGACAGATTATGTCAGATTCATGGCACCTCCAACAAACCTGCAAATCACACCAACAGAGAATGCTGGGTCTTCAAGCAAGCCGGCAAGCTAAACGCCGAGCACAAGGGGAGGGAGACACCAAGTGAAGACGAGGATGAGCCTCGCCGGCAAAACACTGGGGGACAGAAAAAATTCCCACCAGAGGTCAAAACAGTGAACATGATTCACGTAACGAAGAGGAGGAGCAAACGCGCACTCCGAGACGTATGCGCTGTGGAGCCCGTCACCCCCAAGTTCAACCCTTGGCCGGCCTACCCGATCACTTTCGATCGCAGGGATCACCCGACTAGTATCTGGCACGGAGGATCTGCTGCTAGGGGTGGAAATGGATCGGATGCGGATCGGATAGTGCTCTTACCACTTCCATTTTCATATTTTCAAAACAAATACGAATACGAATACGGATGTTATCGGATACGGATGCGGCTCGGATATTATTCGAATACGGATACGTATCGGATATTTTCTTGATTCGGAACGGATACGAATAGTATCAACATATTGCTTAAGTAAATTAGTCGATAAATATGTGACCTGAAATAATCAACTTGTGACATATAACAAGTCAATGATAAATAGGTTTATGAATAAATACTATTGTAATGCATAATAATTTATAAGTTTAATCAAATAAAGAGTAAAATTTGACCACTTAGTTGGCTTTTATGTTGGATAATTGGAATATTGGGTCTAGAATTTCGAAAATTACCTCCCATAATCTTATCGGATACGGATATATCCACTTCCTTATCCATATTTGTGTAAAAATCTCCTACCATATTGTATTTTTTATTTGTTTAATAAATTCGGATACGGATAATTTCCATTTCCATTTTGGTTCGGATGCGGATGTTTCGGATATGGATAGGCATTTTCTCGAATACGAATATCGGATATTTCGGATTATCCACTACCACTTTCCACCCCTATCTGCTGCCTTGGTGCTAGACCCAATAATTAACGGATACCATCTCACCCGAGTCCTTATGGACGGCAGCTGTAGTCTCAATCCGATATATCAGGACACAGTCCGCAAAATGGGGATAGACCCGACAAGAATTAACCAAAGCCATACTACCTTTAAAGGAGTAATACCAGGCCCAGAGGCCCGCTGCACGGGCTCCCTAGTACTAGAGGTTGTATTCGGTTCTCCCGACAACTTCCGAAATGAAAAGTTAACCTTCGACATCGCTCCATTCCGAAGCAGCTATCAAGCACTACCCGGAAGAACGGCCTTCACTCGTTTTAACGCAGTACCGCATTACGCTTATCTTAAGCTCATGGTGCCCGGTCCATGCGGTGTCATCACGATTAATGGCAAGGCCGAACTTTCCTTCGGCACCAAAGAGTATACCGCTGCCTTAACAACAGAAGCAACGAGCGACACCTTGCAGCCGAACCTCGAGTCGACGGCCAGGCTCCCGGACACCGCCAAAGGACTCCGAACTACTTCGTGGCAGGATAGCTCGGCTCGTCCAGAACTCAATTAAACACTCGGCGAAGGCCAGGACAGGCCGCATACAGCGGCTCAACCGCTCTCCGGCACACAAACATTTCTTACATTCCCTTTGCAGGTTCACCTTTGCGCCGACCAGGACTGGCGATAGGGAAGCAGCTCGAACGCGCAAGGGAATCCTTAGATATTCCCCGCAATGAGCATCCGACTATACTCCGGATCCGCACACAGCTTCTCCCCCTGGTCTTAGCAGGTTCCACAGTCATACCTCTTTTTTTATCACATTACCTGTACTCATACACATCGACGTACTATTCAAATACAACATGTGGATTTATATGACGCTTATCTGCTGTTATTTCTTATTAAAATTCTTTTGTCAAGTGGCATCCTTACACCGCGATACGCCTTAAAACATGCCAGGGGCTTCGTTTTACCCATAATACGGCAATAAAGTCCGAACACCTTCATGGAAGTTTGGCACCCGAACTTATAGCATTATATGCATCAGCTCCGAATCATGTCTTGGGTCAAATGTTGGGTTTGCCCGGCTCCCATGTTTTGCTGCCTTACGTTCCGCTATATCGGCTAAGGCGGCATAGGGAGAACTACTGCGATTGTGTCCCGGTTCTTCCGGATGAGCACCTCAGTAGAGAAAGCCGAAAACTGACTGTCATGATACGGCGAGAGCTGGTCAGCTGTTCGAGAGGTTGTAAAATCTTTAAGGATTTCTCCCGCATAATGCCATAACCAATGCAGCGTGCGATGGATCGGCTTTTCTTCAGATCAGGTGCTTATAAGAGCCCCTCGTGCGGTCCTCCGAACACCAGGGGCTGCGCCTACCTTCCTAAAGCTCCTATGGCTAAGTGAGAGTGATAAAGCCCTATAGTCCGATTGCCTGGTTCGTTGCGCTGAACACCTCCTTCGAAGGACCCAAAACTGGGATAAAGAGTGATCAGGTTTATCCCGAACACCCCCGTACTTCTTACGTGGGGGCAGAAGCCGACGACTGGCCAACTCTCAGGATTAATATATATAAAACGGCCGCGCAGGAGGATAAACTTTTATATAACAGGCAATAAATAATATAAATGACCTTGTTCAAACATTACAAAGGACAACATGATTTGCACTCATGGAAATATAATGTCCTTGGTGCATAGCTCTGCTGCAAGGTAGGATCCTTTCAGGACACTTTCATAATATAATTCGGGCTTGCGGTGCTCCTTCCCCTCTGGCGGTCCCTCGGTCATCAGCTTTTCAGCATCCATCTTCCCCCAGTGCACCTTTGCACGGGCGAAGGCCATTCGCGCACCCTCTATGCAGACCAACCGCTTGATGACGTCAAGACGAGGGCAAGCACTTACAAGCCGATTCACGAGCCCGAAGTAGCTGCTTGGAATCGGCTCGGCGGGCCATAGCCGGATAATCAAATCCTTCATGGCTAGTTCCGCCGCCTTATGCAGTTCGATCAGCTATTTCAGTTGATCGGCAAAAGGCACCAGATAATTCGCTGCCAGATACTGCGACCAGAAGAGCTTATCCGCAGTGTTCCTTTCTTCGGCTCGGTAGAATTGGGTGGCATCCGATATGCTGCGGGGCAGCTCCGCAAATACCCCTGGAGAAATCCGAACTCAAAATTAGATACATGATTTTCTCCCCGATTACTTGCTTTACATGGAAAAAAGCCTTAACCGCCGTGATTTTTCTCGCCTCCTCGATCTCCTGCAGGGTACTTTGGGTTTTCCCCCAGGCATCGCTCGCGGCCTGATGAGCCTAGGTGAGTTCGGATTCTTTCTCCATTAAACTCTGCTCCAAGGTCTCGCATTTCTTCACGGCCTCTTGAAGCTCCTGCTCAGCTTCAATAACCCTGGCCTCGTGCTTCTCACGAAGAGCCTGCTCTGCGGCCGCCTTTTTCTCGGCCTCGGCCACAGCCTTCTTAAGAGCCTCGACTTCGGTCATCATCCCTAGCGCAAATCATGAAACATATTTTATCATACTGAAAATTCGTTCGCAATAAACACGAACAAGACTTGCGCATACCCTGTTTATCTCCCAACTGCTTTTTCAACTAGCCAAGTTCTTCTTTGGCCCGCTCCAGACTTTGATTCAGTCCGGAGACCTCCGCAGTATGAGAGGCAGCAGCCGCTACAGACGCCTGCTTATAAAAAAGTGAAATAGATGTCATCAAGTGAGTCTTCCTGCGAACATAAATTTGATCCTCTGTCCGGTTCTTTCTTTCACCGAACAGTGTATCAGGGGCTACTATCCATACCATGACACCCTTCAAAACCTCATAAAACATACCTCAAAACCTTTTTATAAGGCTAATACAGGCTTCATTCAGTCCACTCTCAGCAAACTGAATCTTCTCAATCACCGCACCCATAAGGGCACGGTGTTCATCGACGATGGAGGCGCTCTTCAGCGCCGCCAACAAAGCATCCGACACCTCTGGTTGGACAGAGGTTGCCGGTGGAACAGGAACGCCCCCTCCAGCCGAGGGAGGCCGCTTGCTTGATTCTGGAGCCGTATTTGTCTCCGGCATTGCATCCGGCTGGGAGCCGAATTCAAGATGGCCCCGCCGTCAACTCCCATGGGAATCTTCTCCCCCATGTGTCCGGCCCCTGAAGTTTGACCTCCAGGCGCCGTCTTCACAATCTTTTCCTCCCCTCCTTGGCCGGGGTCCTTCTGGGACGAAGCCTCGGTGTTATTCACCTATTTGGGGGAAGGGACCTTCGGGGGCGTCCCACTCTCCATAGCATCCGAGCTCAGCAAATCCTCTGATGAGGATTGTTTGGTGCGGGACCTCGCCGGACTACAAAAATATGGCTCAGGTTAAAATATTATGCCATGATGAGTCCGGACGCACAAACGTATTCAGACTTTATATACTCACGAGTTCACCAGGGGCTGGGCCCTGGGATCCCACGCCGGGCTGCTGTCGGCGGCGGCAGTGGACTCTTCCGCAAGAGGAGCTTTTCCCCTCTTAGGCGACTCGGCCTCCAAGTGTATGGAGGCCGTCCTCTTCTTTCTTCCCCCTTCTGGGTATTCATCTTCCTCCTCCTCCCCGTCCTCTTTGGAGGCAGAACAGGCAGTGGAGCCTTCGGATATCGTGTCCAAAGTACCGCGGCGATGAAGGCCGCCCCAGGTCTTTTTGGCCTTCTTCTCGGCCTTCTTCTTCAGCGTCTTGTAAGGCGCCGGGACCAGCATCTTCGTCAGAAGTGGGCCGGCCGGTTCTTCGGGCAGCGGGGCCGGACAGTGGATCCGCTCCGCCTTCTTCGTCCAGCCCTAGGAGAGTTGTGGAAAACACATTAAGCATTTCCCTTGGGCTATGCGGATAAAACGTATGATGACTTACCGAGCTTGCAGGGCGGGACAGTTGGTACCCGCGGTCCTCGGCTGAGTCCGTCCATGATTTGCCGGACTTGAAAAGCACCTTCCAGATGTCTTTGTGCAAGGAGCCAAAGAGCTATCGCAGGGTTTGGTGCTTGGCCGGATCGAATTCCCATAGATTGCAAGCCCGGTGTTGACAGGGCAGGATCCGGCGAACTAACATCACCTGGACTACATTGACAAGTTCGATGTTCTTGTCTTCCATATCTTTAACACGTGTCTGGAGCACCGACAGTTTGTCGGACGAAGACCAGTTCAGGCCCTTCTTGAGCCAGGACGTAAGCAGCGGAGGGGCTCCGAATCGGAACTCGGGAGTAACGCCCCATTCCGTGCCGCGCGACTCGGTGATGTAGAACCACTACCGTTGCCACTCTTTGACGGAATCATTAAAAGTACCTGTTGGCCATGTGAAGTTGGGCATCTTGCTCACCATAGTGCCCCCACACTCGGCGTGCTCGCCGCCCACTACCTTGGGCTTCGCATTGAAAATCTTCAGCCATAAGCCGAAGTGTGGCGAGATGCGGAGAAAAGTCTCGCACACGATAATGAATGTCGAGATATTGAGGAAGGAATTGGGGGATAGATCATGAAAATCGATCCTGTAATAATACATGATGCCGCAAACGAACGGGTGGAAGGGAAACCCTAGCCCGCGGACAAAATGAGGGAGGAATACAACCCTCTCGCGGGGTTTCGGAGTAGGGACGATCTGTCCCGCCGTCGGGAGACGGTGGCTGATTTTCTTGGCCAGGTACCCGGCCTCCCGAAGCTTTTTGATATCTTTCTCCTGGACGGTAGAGGCCATCCACTTGCCTCTTGCTCCAGATCCGGACATTTTTGGAAGGCCTTTGTGGGCGGAGAAGACGAACGCTTGGGCGCTGGAGCTCGAGCGAAGGGGAATGAATCGGGAAGAAGAAGGCGTGGGTCCGAAAGGGAGTCCTTATCCCCTTATAAAGGCAGCAGGGATTCTGCGCCTCCCCACTTGCCTGGTAAACACGCTTATTCCCCAAGCGTCGTGATTGATGGCGCGGTTGGGTTACCCATACCCGTATTGATGAGAATCCCGTGATGAGGGGACACGATCTCTGCTTCGACAAGACGTGCCAAGAAAACCGCCTCGCAATATGTGCAGTAGCTGGTTGAGAAAAACGGTTCGAATAATGACCAGGCCGTGGTGTGGTGCCACGCTGTGAAGTCGTCAGCAGGTTAGATTTGTGGAATATTATGCTCTCTACGGTGGTATGTGGAATTTGTTTTGCAGAGCCGGCCACGATCCTCGTGTTCAAAATCTTCTATGGAGTATTCGGAGGAGGAACCCGCCTTACAATGCCGAAGACAATCTGCGCGCCGGACTCATCGTCATTGAAGCCTGGTTTAGGGGCTACTGAGGGAGTCCTAGATTAGGGGGTCCTCGGACTGCCGGACTATATACTTTGGCCGGACTGTTGGACTATGAAGATACAAGATTGAAGACTTCGTCCCGTGTCCGGATGGGACTCTCCTTTGCGTGGAAGGCAAGCTTGGCAATTCGGATATGTAGATCTCCTCCCTTGTAACCGACTCTGTGTAACCCTAGCCCCCTCCGGTGTCTATATAAACCGGAGGGTTTAGTCCATAGGACAACAACAACAATCATAATCATAGGCTAGCTTCTAGGGTTTAGCCTCTACGATCTCGTGGTAGATCAACTCTTGTAATACTCATATCATCAAGATCAATCAAGCAGGAAGTAGGGTATTACCTCCATCGAGAGGGCCCGAACCTGGGTAAACATTGTGTCCCCCGCCTCCTGTTACCATCTGCCTTAGACGCACAGTTCGGGACCCCCTACCTGAGATCCGCCGGTTTTGACACCGACATGGGGATGAAAAGGTAGCTTGAATTTTGAACACGCGCCAATATGCTCTCGGCGCGCAAGTGCACGAAAACACCGGTGGCGCCCACATGTCGGCCTAAGAGTCCTTATTCTTTCTTTTTTGGAGAGCCCGGCCTTTTTGTTTTGAGGATCTTTTGAGAGCCTGGCCTGAGAGTCATAATTGACCTGTTTGGCATTGCGTTACTACTCGGCCCATATTCAATGACACCTCACTGGCCCAAACAAGTGTACATCATCGAAAAGACACTGAGCTCAAATTATATAACTTGAAAAAAGGAGATACACTCTGAACACTGGAGAATGGTGATGCCCTCATTTAGCCCACCAGTAGTTCGAGATAATAAACAGTTTGAAACAACGATATATACAACATTCAAACACTGACTAGTGACTACTACTGACATAAACAGCAAGACATGATAGTTCATAACAAGTCTTGCTACACCACCAAAACGCACCCATCTGCAGCGCTCAGACTATCATGATCCAGACGAGAATGACATTCTAAATAGAGCCAACTATTACATAGTAAGAGTGACATAGACGAGGATGACCAAATGACAAGGAATATGCATAACAAAAGAAATAACTACCCATCCAGAACAAGCAGCAAAGACAACAAAGTCATTCGAAGAGATGATCCAACACCATCATAATTTGCAACCCCGCTTCAGCGACCAATGATCCGGAGACACCAGTACTCCACCCTTTCGATGCAACAGCCCAATTACCTATCAACCTGAAGGCTTGAACCACATCACTGCCTGTCGTAATTGAGACATCCAAGGATCAAAGTTAATCCGGATGCCTTTGTCATTCTCACCTTCTTTTGGCAGCAGGCTGTATCATTGACAATTAGGGGAGTTTGCTCCCGAACTCCTAGGGCTCGCCGTGTAGACACAGTTTTCCATAGCAAACAGAGCCTCTCTGCCATCAAGGTCCTTGCCAACGGTGATCTCCTGGTTAATCGGATAATTGAGTCCGAGAAACAGAGAGTGTGAACCAAGGCTGTTTACCCGCCTCCAACTAAAAAATCCTGAAGGCCCCAACAAGCTGGTATCCTGCTCATAGACGTAACAGCCACTGTCCGGATACTCACGTATTTCACGGTGCTTGTATACAGTGGGGTTTTTGCAATATAACTTTTCCGGCTCATGTGTCCGAATGATCATCAGTCTTTTGCCGTCGTCTGATCGAGCGAGGAACCAGTTGTGCTTCCCTGTTTTTGGCAAAGGTGGTGTGATTACAAAGGGCAGTAACTGTAGGGACACTGCATCATATCAAAAAGGACAGGCATTGTTAATGTAAGATCAGCATTGTTCAGAGTATGAGTAGGATAATGCAAGAAACAACATTGATATGTCCCTGTTGGAACTGGGAGGAAAATACAGGGAAATGTATACTGGGTTCGAAAATATAGAAGTGCCATGCATGGTTATACTCATGTTATCTCGCAATCGATTCTTCACAGGAAACTACCATGTCATGCATGTTATGGAATCATGTTCTGTCCTCACAAACAAATTCTTCAAGGTAACTAACAGACCATGCATTGTTATATACTCGTGTTCTGTGGGCAAATTTTTGTGAGGATATTATTCTAGCCATTGATTGCTGAAGGGCGAATATAGGTATGTACACATGGTAAGCATTACAGGATTTCACTACTTCCAAATATAGAGTTCTCCATATGCACATTTACTTCCCTAATGTATGGTTAGATGAAACCAACAGTGTGGTGCATGTTTCTACATCATGAAAATGAGGAAACTAACATGGCCATTGATACACACTCATATTTAGTAGTAGTATATAGATTACTGTAAAATAAGGAGAATATCCATATATTCCTAACCGTTTGATTATTCAGGGGTACAAATTGGCTGTAATGACATGATCACAATCGCATGAATTAACTCATTCCAAATATAGCTGATTTACGGCGTCTCTAATACATTGCCATAGTTCTACTCAAATTCTGCTCAAACAGGGATATGCCAATCATCACAAAAAGTTCAAACAGTGTCATGGCGTCATCATTAACATGAGACGGAAACAACTTACACGCGCCGTCCCAGCAATACGTGGTGCCATCTGCTTTGTCGATCGCGTAGATGATGCCATTGTGTTCAATAGCATCACAGAAGTGTGTATCAGCTTTGACGATGATCCACTGCGAGCTGAGTTGTCTCCAGCTAAAGAAGGCACCGGCGTAAAGATAGGCGAGTCCGCGGTCGAACAAGGCAATTAGCTTGAAGTCTGCGTAATTCGCATGTCGTGTGGGCACTTGGCAGATTACAATCTTCTGCAAAACAAGGTCCGTCCAACTGACGTGGTAATCTAGATGACTAGGACCGCGATGGTAAAACTCTATATAATCCAACGGAGGAAGGATAATCTCATGGGAGGTCTGGAAGTTCACGAGCACCAACTTTTTACCGTCTTCTCTGAAGGCAGCCATCCAGTGGGAGTTCATGCCGACCCAGTACATACCTGCCAAGAAGTTTCGGGCGATGGTGATCGGATCGAAGTCGAGGGAAATGATGTACGGCGACCCACTACATACCTGCAAAGAAGTTTCGGCTAATGGAGATCGGATTGAAGTCGAGGGGCATCATGTACGCCTCCGTATCATGGTGAGCCAATCTCGCAAGACCAGATAGCAGCAAGCAGGGTGTCTTGAAAAGCTTTGGCCTCGCTTCGATGATGGCCGTGTGCATGCCCCTCGAGCATGCAGCCAGCCGCAGGGCGCTCAACATATCCATACACGAACAACAGAGGTCGAGGACGTCACTGGGGAGATTGCTCCAATCGCGGCTCATATGGATCCTGCGCGGTTCGCTGTTCGGCCATGGTGGAGTTTGGAAGGTGGGGTTTTGGGGGGCTTGATTTACTGGGGAGAAGGCTGTCGGTGCTGGAGCGGCTAGCGAGGGAATAGTGGTACTGGGGGAGGCGAGCGAGGCGAGGGTATGCGGGGGCACAGTGAGATAATGAAGAGTGACCTCAGGATCTCCGGCGAGACGGAGATGGAGATGGAGTGGTGCTAGGGGAGAGGGAGACGAGGCGAGGCATGCTATACAGCGGCGGTGACAGTGACTGCACAGTGCACAAGGTGAGGCTGACTTTGGTAACCCGGACACGCCGCCTGGACTGGTGTCACCTCGGGCGTAGGGTCTTGTCACTTCACTGTGAGGACGGATGAATAATAGTATTTTGACCATCAAGTGTACCACAGTTGTACTACTACTACTAGTAGGAGTAGTAGGAACATGAGTACACTCCCGTGCTAGCATGCCTCTGGGTTCACTTCATCCTCCAGCTATCATCCATATTGCGAGCAGAACCAAATTCTCGTGCATGCGGAAGCGCGAAGAAGGACTTTTCTTTTTTGAGGATAACCGCATATTCCTTAACCGTAGTAGGAACATGAGTAGTACTCCCTTCGGTCCTCTTTTGTCTACGCATAACTTTTTTTAGTATTTCTCTAATTAGTCTGCGTATATACCCTTTTGCATGCGCCCATTTCCCTCCATGCCCCGCATTCACAGCATTAATTAGCGTACGCATGAGCAGCTGCAGCCAGACTCCAGCCAATAAACTGCAGCATGCAAGTGGGCCACTCTGTGCGCGTGGGAGAGAGAAAAGGCAACCGAAGAGCCCGTCCAATCCATTGCATGCAGCAGTCAAACCACCGCACCTCTCCTCATGCATGCGCATAACTTCTCCCATTTACTTCTCCATCGGGAACCGATTTTCCTCGGCTTTTTCACTACTCCTTGATCTTCATTTGCATCCAAACCACACTGCATTCACATTGTTTTAACCTCTTCACATCCTCCTGGAGTAATTCCGAAGCCCCTATAAATAATCATCTTCTTCAGTTAGACTAGCCATCTAATCCTAATTCTCCAAACCATAGCCCTCCGGTCCAGCGGTTCCAAATGGCGAAAGAGATCGAGATGCAGGTTTTTAGCGTCCAACATGTCCTCGTCGAAGGCTCGTTGAGCATAGTTGCCACAGTCACCGACCACCCAAGGGTTGTTCGGAAGTGGATCAACAATGTATCCAACTCCCTCCAAAAGGTGGAGATGAATGTCATCGGTCTCGACGCAGAGTACACGGAGCGTGCCACTGGGAAGATCCAACGCGCCGCTGTCCTTCAGCTGTGCCTCGAAGATGATGTTTTGGTGTACCACATCATACACGCGCCCTCCATACCAGGTGAGCTTCACGATTTCTTGTCTCGGGAGGACATATACTTCTGTGGGGCAGCCATCGCAGGGGACAAACAGAAGTTGGAGCCGTACAACCTTGATTTGAAAAGCATCGCTGACCTACAAACCAGAATAAAAATTCCTGTAGAAGATTGTGATAAACCGACACCATCCCTATTCGACGTAGCAAATTTTGTGCTAGGAACAAATCTTCAGAAGGGTGACGAGACGCTGGCATTAAGGTCGTCTGGATGGGAGAATTATCCCTTGACGTACGAGCGGATAAAATATGCTGCCCTCGATGCCCGTGTGAGTTTCGAGATAGCTGCAAGGTCCAGAGAGCTTGTTGCGAAGCCGTCTCCCACAGAAAATGAGAAGAAGAAGAAAAGAAGAAGAAGATGCTGCACCAGCAGCAGGGCATTATGGATGGATGAACTATTTCCTCTCTTGTAAAAAAATATTCCCTCTCTATGTATATTGATATAGATGGACTATTTCGATGGTGTGCATGTCTTTGGAACAAGTAGTAGCGTGGGTCCGCTTGACTATAAGGAACTATTTATCCGCCTAGCTTTCTCTACTACTCCTTCCAGTGATCGGTATGCAATGCATGTGTCCGTAGACATGACAGCTTGTCCATGGAAGTTCAACTACGGCGACCATCACGTTTCATCCACTGCCACTCGCGATTCCCACGACGCCGCTCCAACCCACGGCACCACGTCCCCCGACGTGCGCCTCACCCCTCTCGGCCGCACCGCCCCTCTGCCTTTGTGTGCATGACATGTGGGCCACCTTAAATGCGGCGAGCATCAAGTTTCTACCACAGCCACACGCGATTCCCACGACGCCGCACGAACCCATGACACCACACGTCCCGCACCATCGAATTTTCATCCAGCGGCTGTGACACATTTCGTCCCGGGCATCAATCCTCAGCTGGAGTACTTCTGTACTACAGGTAGTACCCGCCGGTGTGGCCATCTACGCCTCGTAACGCCCCGACGCCCAGCTGTGGCACCCTCGCCACGGCCACGCCACCACCGGCCGGTTCATCTCGAACGAGTGAGTCGCGAACCACACCACCACCATGAGAATGACATGTGGGCCAGCCGCATTTAAGGTCCGCATGTCATTGACTCATAGGCCGGGCACTAAGCCACTGAGTTCGGTCCCGTGGGCCCCGAGAGGGAAATGTAACTCCTGCGGCAGGCCTTGTGGTGCTCCGCAGTACGAGCTCGTGCCAAACCAGGAATTTGTTTTCTTACTACTACCAACTACTAGTAAGGTACACATGCATTGCACGCATGAGATTTCTGGTGGTTTGTGCATTATGCTTCTACATGTGAGTCTTCTAGATTCTACATGTGGCAAAATCTGGTGGAATGTAGATGATATCCAACGGCCAGTAGTGCTCGGATTTGCCATCTTTGTACCGTCGGATTGGCTTCATTCCAACGACCAACTTTCAAAGTTATGGTTTGGTTTGCAGCCTAAGGTTGCCACGCCTAAGGCTTAGGCGTGCCACAAGTGTGTTTGGTTGCGTTCTCGTCTCAGCATAGTTGTTCCCTCTTCATGCATGCTCAACTCAACACCCCTCTTCTGTATGCTCTCTTCATGCATGCTTCTAGTGTATTTGTGCTAATCTAGTGTGGACTCATGCACCCTCCATACACTCTACCAAACACCCAAAAATGGGTCGAGAAGGGAACTCTTGGGATCATGCACCCTTCATACACCCTACCAAACACACCAGGCATGTGTTTGGTTCATTGCTACACTTGTGGCTTGCCACACTTTTCTAGCTACATGGTCCACATGTCATAGACTCAACTTCTTGCCAAATCTTGCCACACTTGTGGTGGCCATTTTGTTAGCCACATTTTTTGTTTCAGACACACTTTGCCTAAGCTTAGTTGTGGCAAAGTTAGTCATGAATGAAGTTCAACCATGGAGTCTTCTAGATTCTACATGTGGCAGAATCTGGTGGAATGTAGATGATATCCAACGGCCAGTAGTGCTCGGATTTGCCATCTTTGTACCGTCGGATTGGCTTCATCCAACGACCAACTTTCAAAGTTATTCACACACTATATAGGGGGTATAGATATAGATGTGCCGGCCCGTTGCAATGGATCCAAAGTATATCTGTTTAGTGGAGTGCACTCTAAACACATTATCTATTTATTTTTCTCTAACCTTTCGTAGCCATGCAACCAAGCCACATAAGCTTCATGGGTGCCCCCCACATCATATTATTCATACTACGTTGACAGAAAAAAAGATAAATCACCCAAAACAAGATCTTCCCGTTTTTTGTTCCTACGATGTTGTGCCGTGCACGTACCTACTAGTTGTATAGTGGTAGTACTAGTTGTATAGTACAAACTTGGTACTAGTAGGAGTAGAGTAGTACGGAATGCTCCTACTCTATCAACGAGCCCCATCTGACACCAAATTTCTTGGCTTCCGTGCTACAGCTAGATCTTCCCCTCGTTTCTGTTTTCCAACCCGGCGGCGGGCGGGGTGCGGTTTGCCAATAGTCGGTTTGCTCAACGGCGGTCCCACATGAAAGTGAAAATGCTAGGCAACACGCCTTCCCTAAGCTATGTGTCGTGCCGGACGGGCCGTGGAGTACTCCCGATTCCCGGGCGTGTGTGGGGGGGAGTGCGACGCGAACGCGGCAGGCCTTTTCCTTTTACTAGCAATGTGCCCGTGCGTTGCGACGGATCCAAAGTAGTAGAATAGTAGTACTTGTTCACAAACTTGAAAGAAATCACTCTTGTTTTGATATACTCCTAATATATTACTCCCTCCGTTCCTAAATATTTGACTTTTTAGAGATTTCAAATGGACTATCACATACGGATTATATAGACATATTTTGAAGTGTAGATTCACTCATTTTGCTCCGTATGTAGTCACTTATTGAAATCTCTAGAAAGACAAATATTTAGGAATGGAGGGAGTACTTTTCACTCAAAATATATTTCTCAGGCTGTTTTGATGAGGTGAGGGAGGGATGTGGTTGCTTTCAAGATAATAAGGGGTTTTCTGCAAATTGGAGCAGAGAAGTGGGCTATTGTTGCAAAAATGCCACAACTTACCTCACAGCCGTTAGATGCAGATCTAATGGTCAGAAACGACGGATGGCAGACACACCACCATCACCAACTGAGTCTTTTATAGGAGTATATATTTCTCAGGCTGTTTTGATGAGGTGAGGGAGGGATGTGGTTGCTTTCAAGATAATAAGGGGTTTTCTGCAAATTGGAGCAGAGAAGTGGGCTATTGTTGCAAAAATGCCACAACTTACCTCACAGCCGTTAGATGCAGATCTAATGGTCAGAAACGACGGATGGCAGACACACCACCATCACCAACTGAGTCTTTTATAGGAGTAGGAGTAGAGAAACATGTATAAATTGTAACATTTTGGTTCTGCTCCTTGGCACGATCGATAGATAGAAATAACGATTGGAAACGCTAGGGCGGGGCTATTTCCGCCAGATAAGCAGGGTACGTAGTAGCTAGGTTGGCGCATCGTCGGTTTGGTCACACGCGGTCCGACATGTTCTAGTGTTTCTAGCAAGATGCCCGCGCGTTGCACGAAGTTGATGGAAAAGGTAAGCACAACTTATAAATTGACGGATGGAGTACTAGTTACAGTGATGCATATAATTAAGCAAAGGGATCGCACATGTCGGTATTGACTGGAACGAGAATGCAACAGCACAATAAGAATTAAGGCCACGATGATGATGCGATCGCAGTGGTGGTTACAGAAGGCAAGAAGAAAGATGCATCCATCAACGTACGACCTCCTCCTCCTCAACTTAGTGCGCCGGGCCACCGACCGGCGGCTAAGGAGCGGCGGCTTTTGTGGCGAGGTCGAGGTGCTTCTCAGCAAAGGCATCCAAGGCTTCCAGCCGGTTGAGGAAGGCCAACGTCGTAGCGTCCTCACTGGCCTTGTAGATACCTATGTACACGATTTGCTCGTACACGTGGATGTGTAGGTCGACGAATTCTTGCAGGGCGAGGCGCCTCGCGGCGAGCGCGACCTCCAGGTGGACATTCTTCGTGGCGTCGGCGGGCAGTCGCAGGGCCACCAGTGCTTGAAAGAGGTTCCGGCCATGGAGGCCGATTAGGGTGGCAGGCAATGAGGAGCCCGGGCGCGCGGGCTGGAGGAGTACGGCGATGTCGTCCGCGAGCTTCTTGAGGACGGTGAACTTGTTGGTGGTGGCAACGATCATCTGGTCCAACTGAGAGTCGTAGTTGGCGTCGACGGCGGCCATCCACCAGCCGGTCTCCAACACCGTCTGGAGACGATCCTCGGCGCCATGCCGCAGGCCGACGTCGTGGACCATCTGGCACAGCCGCTGGCCGCTCGCGCGCATCGCCGCCATGGGTCTGGAGTGAGCTCTTTTGCGCTTAGTGTAGGTGCTTAGGCAAATGCTTAGGTGCGTACGATGTGGTAGATGCATTGGAATGGAGGGGCGCCTTTATATGAGGGCAAACTGCGTTGCATTCACATCGTGCAGCCTCTTTTCCCGGTCCTCCTCCCATTACTTCCCTCATGCATTAATTGAAGGAGGATGCATTGGCCGTTCAACATTTCGGGAACCGCTACTCCCTCGCTCGTCTGCATTAAAGCCGTATCGGGAACTGCGCCGCCCGCTGTCAAATCGAATAGTACTGCGCCGCCCGCTGCACGCCCGGCTGAACACGCCTCCTCGCCTCCATCAAACCCCTCCGTTAAACCCGCATGCAAACCGAGAAACCTACTCCGGCCACACGTCCGTTCATGAGCGGGCCGGAATTAAACGCAACACCGGCCGAGCTCCTCCCGTCCGCCCTCAGTTTAAACGAGGCCAGACGCCGGCCAAGCTCCTACCATCCGTCCTCTATTTACACGAGGCCAGACAGACAGCGGGCAAGAATCACACCCCTCCGCCGCTCCCCCATCTCCTCCTTCACCATTTTCTCCACTCTTCCGATGGCTTCCGAGGAGCCGTTCTCCGGCATATTACTCGGCTGGGTGGCCCGCCGAGCCCTCCGGATACGGGCGAGGCCGCTCGGTGCTTCACCAACCTCGCTTGGCCCGACGGAGCCAGTTGCCGCCCGAAGCAGGCGCGTGGTTCAGCAACTCGCCACTCCAGTTCAGCTCGATGAGGAGTGGCGAGTTGCTCCATGCCGGCACAGCGGCGAGCACACCGGTACGGGCGTTGTCGCTGCCGCGTCGTACCGCGCCTCCCGTGCCTGCGGCAACACCATGCAGGCAGAGACAGAAGCCGGGTGCGTGGACAGCGACGAGTCGGTGGCCAGCTTCTCCGTGTCCGCCGCCATCATCGAGGAGAAGTAGAACACGGGAGGCCGCCGCCACTTGGGTCCCATGAAGGCCACCGCCGAGGCGACGACTGCGCATTCAGGTGGTTTCTTTGCTTCTTCGTCTCTTCCGAGGACCTTCGTCGACCCCGCGAAGTGTCTACCGGACATGAGGAAGACAAAGGGATCCGCGGGCGGCCATTTAGATTATGTACTCCCTCTCCAGCTGGTGGGAAATTTTTGTTCTAAGAATGGATAAATTGTATGTATCTATAACTAAAATAAGTCTAGATACATCCATTTCTAGGACAAGTATTTCTGGACGGAGGGAGTATTAATTATACCAAGAGAGCCGGATTGGCACCGCTTAGTTCATGTAAATGTAATGAAATCCATCATGTTTATATGAAGATCCGGCTTTTTTATACGAAATCCTTCATGCTTATATGAAATCAGTCCGTGTTTGCACGAATTTCATCTGGTTGGTTAGAGTTGTGAAAATGTATGCCGCTGGCGTTTGATGTCGTCCTCCGCGGAAGGAAGCGGGAGGAAATTTGCCGGCTGCCGTTGGAGATGCTCTTATGCTGGAAATAATAGAGTGACATCCAATCCATTTGAGTTAATTGCGTGTATGATTGTCCCTCTATAAAAAGTTAATTGCATGTACAGTGTACACGTGACTTGCAGGGTGGCTACAGCTTCGTACAGAAAGTTAAAAAGAAACAAGTCCATCCTTAATCTTGTATTCTAAGTACTCTGTGGGTTCCACTGTCAGTACAGTAGCGAAAGAAGTATATATTAAATAAGTAATATATAATATAAAAATCTAAAGTTAAAGACAGAATTCGAACTCATGTCATCGCGTTGCGAGCATCCGGCGCTAACCAGTCCAGCACATTTTTGTTGTAGACCATGCTGGAGATATATCTCCATGTCTACTCTTATACTCCATCCGTTCCTAAATATTTGTCTTTTTCAGATTTCAAATGGACTACCACATACGGATGTGTATGTAGACATATTTTAGAGTGTAGATTCACTCATTTTGCTCCATATGTAGTCACTTGTTGAAATCTCTAAAAAGACAAATATTTAGGAACGGAGGGAGTAGAAAACAGAGTTGGTGATGATGGTGTGCGTGCCATCCTGCAATATAGGCCGTCGGATTTATATCTAACGGATAGGAAGAAAACTATGGCAATTTTGCAAAAATATACCCACACCCCTCTCCACGTTCGCAAATACGGCCTTCCCTCGTTCATCCTTTTCTCTCACAAGATAAACTACTCATACAAATGCATCTTGATGTTCCGTGCAACGCACGGGCATCTAGCTAGTTTCTTTTAAAATAGTTACTGCGATAATTGGGTTGAAGTGATATATTTTATGTCTGCCCCGAATGATTTCAGATTCACTAGTAGTAACAAAGAAAAGGTTGCCTTGTTAATTAACAGAAAACAGGGTGAAAACTATCACATGAGGCCGGTAAAAACGAGGCACACTGGGTTCAGCGTCATCGTCACTACAGCTGTGCGCGCGCGAGAAGTCTACATATCGAGGGGGCTACTGAGCGAGGCACAGAGACACAATGTTCGAGAGAGAAACCAATTGACAGATTACGATCAGATTGAGTTGTCACCCTTCTGCTGTCATTGTTGGGGTGGGGGGAGGGGGAGGGAGAGAAAGACGTATCGAGAGTGTGCGCGGTAGGCACAGAGGCACAACTAGCGAGTGTGTGTGTATGTGTGTGTGTGTTTGAAAGAGGAGTAGATAGATTACTATCAAGATCGAGGTGCCGCCCTACTCCTTCGGTGTCGGGTAGTGTGTGTGCGTGTGTGTGTGTTTGAGAGAGAAGCCAGTCGATAGATTAGTATCAAGATCGAGGTGTCACCCTACTCCTTCGGTGTTGGGAAGTGTGTGTGTGTGTGGTTGTGTGGGTGTGGGTGTGTGTGTCGGGGGGGGGGGGCAGTGACACTTACATATCCCTACTCTTATAAAAAACAGAGTTGGTGATGATGGTGTTCCTGCCATCCTGCAATATAGGCCATCCGATTTATACCCGACGGATAGGAAGGAAACTGTGGCAATTTTGCAAAAAGATACCCACACCCCTCTCCGCATTTGCAAATAAGGCATTCCCTCGTTCATCCTTTTCTCCCACAAGATAAACTACTCATACAAATGCATCTTGATGTTCGGTGCAACGCATGGGCATCTTGCTAGTAGGGAGAAGGAGTTTGTGTGACACATATCTAGCTATATTAAGGGATAGGTAGATAGCATTTGTGCGAGGCATACTTAAAGCATCACGAAGATAAACAAAATTGTGTGCATGCAAGTGCCGGAAAAATGAAGTGAGAAACAATGTGTGTGTGCGCGCGCGTGTGTGTGAGAGAGAGAGAGAGAGAGAGAGAGAGAGAGCGAAATCTCAAAACAAAAGGTGCTCTGTTGGAATCCCATTGTATGTATTCATATGGTTCCGGAACTCGAGTTAACCTTAGGCATATGTGTGAGAGACATTATTATACTTTGAGACATTAGTGGCTGTGGGTGGGCGGAATTAAAGGGGTGGGCGTGTTCGACAGAGAGAGCGTGTGTGTTTCTGTGTGAGAGACTTGTAGGACGGGGTAGAAAGACGAATTCTAACCTTGACGGAGGGAGAGAAATACACGAAGTGCGCGTGTGTGATTCCGATGCCCACAGGGAAATGAGATATGTATGCGTGTGAGAGAGATTGCACAATTCATTCACGTATCACTATCTAGCGATCGTGGACGTGCATCGCTTGAACATAAATCAATATCTACTTCGTATCGTGGCCAAAGGTACAATATCGATTCAACGCTATAAAGATTGGACACTCACATATCACATTTTTTTCTATTTAAATAAACCTTTTCAGTTGTGCATGCCAAAGTTACAGTGATGTTTCTTCAAACAACCAATGTAGCTATCATGTACATGCACCATTGTTACTCTTGCATTCAAAATCATTAGTCTTGGATGATTTAAGGTTCTATTATGAAGTAATATATGTAATATTCATATATGAATTCAACGGGTACGCAATTTATGAAATGGAGGCTATGTAATCATATGAGGTAACACTTTTAAGTAGCGGACTACAATATCCATTTCTTTTTGTGCGCCTCTACACTAACACGTCAATGCATTATGTTTAAAGTAAATAACCAATTGCACTAAATTATCTATTTACACGAGAAATACATAGGCTGAGCGTTTGATCCCTTTTTTGTGAACGCGCCACTACACCCGTACGATTGGCCGCGCCCGTGTGAACGTCCAAGTTATCGGCGCATCATCCCGAGTTATTGTCTTTTTTCTGGGGTGGACACACCAGTTATTAACTGCTGACGCGTGCCCCGTGTACACAGTCTCGCATGACCTTCCCGCTAGCACGGTCCAAAATTAGTTGAAACTGGATACGAACGATCCCGCGGGCGGCAAAATCTCCCGCCTCCTTCTAAAATTTCCGCCACCTTAGTCTTTAGCATGCGAAATTCCCCTTTTGTCCTTGGTGCACGGAGACCAACAGTTACAATACCGCCCTCATCTACATAATAGGTCGGGGCTGCTTTGGTAACTTCCGGTTCCCCCCACTACACGGCACCCCCATTTCCTCTCCCCCTCCCGCAAAAACGACTAACTCCACAGCACCAGAGCATCTCACATCACGCCGTCCGTACTTCATCGGCCTTTCTCCCCTCCCCTCTCGAAACCCTAGACTGCTCATCCACCGGCGTACCAGAGCCCATTCACTGCCAGCGGCGTCCACCTCGCCGGATCTGCTTCTGCGGCCGCATCTACCCCTCCCACCTCCCCTAGAAACAAGTAGACTGCTCATCCACCACTGTACCACAGCCCATTCAGTGCCGGCCTTGTCCACGGCGCCGGATCTGCTTCGCCGGTACTCTCGTCAACCGCAGCGCATCTGCAGCGGCTCATTCGTACTCCCCACCGGAGACGCTTCGTCCACACCCCCCGGAGCCGCCCCACCGACGCCCCCGTCGACGGCCTCTGATCCTCTTCGCCGACACCTTCCTCAACCCTACCGGAGCCGCTTCGCCGACACCATCGTCAACCCCACCGGAGTAGCTTCGCCTATACCATTTTCAACCCTACCGGGGCCGCTTTGCCAACTCACAAGTCCACGGCCTCAGATCCGCTTCCTCGCACCCTCATCCAACCTACCGGAGCAGCTTCTGACGCCCCGTCCACGGCCGCAGATCCGCATCGTCGACACCATCCTTAACCCAACCACCGGAGCAGCTTCACCTACGCCCTCGTCCACGGCCACAGATCCGCTTCGCCCACACCGTAGTCCACCCTACCGGAGCCGCTCCACAAACACCCTACTCGACGGTTCTAGATCTCCTTACCGGACCCCGACAGCCAGCGCAGCGTCATCACCCTTGACGTTTCTAACCTGATTCCCACCGTCTGGCAAGATGCCAAGCACCCGCCACGGCCTAGGTACTTGTCACCTTTAAACCCGTCCAGCATCACCTGCCCGATGTACTTCAAATATACTAACAGGTCGCTGTTACCTGTTATGCAGCTGGCAAAAACTACAAGGACGATGTTTCTTCTGGATCTAACAGCTTGGCCAACCAAGATCCTGGACCGAGGCATTGCTATGATCTTGTAAGCGTGTCTCTCTCTCTTGTATTGTTCTGTGCCTGCCAGCGTGCTTTGCTAGGATTTTCGACCAGTAATCCCTTTGTGCAGACAATGATTTCTACTACTGGCTGCTAAATTAGATATGTAGATGTCATACATGATACTACCTCGTACCTCCGTTCCTAAATATAAGTCTTTCTAGAGATTCCACTATAGGCTACATACGGAGCAAAATGAGTGAATCTACACTCGAAAATGCATCTATATACATCTGTATGTGGTCCATACTGGAATCTCTACATAGACATATATTTAGGAACAGAGGCAGTACATTACACAAAATCGTAGGTGGCATGTAGGAATTCCAGTACACTACATTAGGCTCCCTTAGAGTGCCTGCTAGTCCAGCACACAGAGTCATGGCTAGTTTATGCTACGCACACAATCATTAATTGGTGGTTTAAATATGCGCAAGGGATATGCAATGTATTATCATGTAGAGATGTCTGAAATTAGCCGTGTCAACTTGCAGATAGGGTTACACAATGAAAAAGTACAAGATGTATGTGGCAATTTCATGGAACATCGCAAAAAAAGGAGAGCCAGCGGTGAGCCTATACAGTGTGCTATGGTACGTCACTCCTCCATTGCAATCATCGTGACATGTTATTTGTATGTCAGTTCTATTGGCCAAGTTTCTTAGGGACAGTTATTACGAGTTATCCTAAGAAAATAAGCACCTGTGAATATAAGCTCCATGTAATAAGCCAACCAGTTCTTTTCATTGCGTTTTCAGCTTATCTTTGGTATGATCAGTGAAAAGTCTAGATTGCATTATATTTTTTCATTTTGCTGCGCATATGAAAATTAATTTGACTTGCAAACATCACAAATTGAACCCAGTGCAGTAATTAATATGATAGGAAAACAGACCATCACTATTTGCTCAAAATGCAAATACAAAGACACCATCTACTTGGCACAATCTACTTTGGTCAATGTTTTCCATAGAGATCCCATTGCCTAATTTAAATGAAAAACGCATGACCCACATTTAAATGAAGAACAATTATTTATTGAAATTCGATGGTCCAAGTGAATGGTTATTATCATATAGCAGCACCACCTGAAAGCATCATATAGCAGGAGCAGCAGCTCATAGCAACTCATCATACAGCAGCAGCAGTGTGCAATTCATCATATACCAGCAGCAGCTCATAGCAATTCATCATATAGCAACAGCAGGAGCAGCTCATATCAATTCATCATATAGCAGCAGCAGCAGGAGCAGCTCATAGCAATTCATCATATAGCAGCAGCAGGAGTAGCTCATAGCAATTCATCATATAGCATCAGCAGGAGCAGCTCATAGCAATTCATCATACAGCAGCAGCAGGAGCAGCTTATAGCAACTCATCATATAGCAGCAGCTCATAGCAATTCATCATATAGCAGTAGCAGCTCATAGCAATTCATCATATAGCAGCAGCAGCAGCAGCTCATAGCAATGCATCATATAGCAGCAGCAGAAGCAGCTCATAGCAATTCATCGTATAGTGGATCCGAATGAAAATTTGGCAAAAAATCAGAGGAGATCCTCACCTCGTTGGATGAGCTCATCCTTCACCAGCACCTCAAGGCCACGGCCTGGGAGGTGGGGAGGGGGAATAAGGTGCCTTCTGCCGCAGTGTGGCATCAGCCGTAGTTGTGCAGCGCATGCCGGAGTAGTGCGTTAGACGAACCACAGTGGAGCGGCTGCTGGAGACCATGAGAATAAGGGGCGGCACCAGAGGGAGGAGCAGCCAGGGAGATTTGCCCCTACCCGCCGGCCATGTAGCCTAGCTGGACAGAGCATCATTGAGGACAAGGCCAGATGGGACCAGTGGCGACGGCTTGCTAGAGGAACCCTAGTGCTGCAGGCAGGGGATCGAGGTAGAGGGAAAGGGGAGAGGAGATGCAAGCGGGCAGGGCAATGAACTCTTGCGTGTTTGTTTTTACTTGAGGGTGAGGTGTGACGCGGGCGTCACCAGTTGCATTTTGAGTGTAATTTAGGCAGACAACAGAGTCATTTCACTATTCCCCTTCCCTTCAATTTTTAGTGAGGTTCTACCCGAAACACCCCCTCCAAAGCGAAATTAGTTAAGCCCAAGCCCATAACTCAAAAATGACTTCTTTACATCTTTTATGGCTTATTTTGACAACAAGCCCTGAAAAGGCGGAATAGAACTGGCCCTTAACCTGCAATTCAATTGTGCGTGCAATGATGAATCACTCCTGCCTGCTATAGTGTACTGTCGGGTGGTAGGTGCGACATATGCCAACGGGTGGCTTATCATTGTGGGAGCCAGTAAGACATCGCCGGTGCCTGGAAACGGGATAAGGCGAAGACATGCACGCCGACGGATCTTACCCAGGTTCGGGGCTCTCCGTGGAGATAACACCCCTAGTCCTGCTCTGCGGGGTCTCCGCATGATCTCTAGATCAACACAAGTAGCTACAAGTGCTCCTTGAGCTGTTTGGCTAGGGGAAGAAGAAGGGCAAGGCTAGCTCTCCTTTTCTCTCTATGTGGTGTGTAAAACTCTATGAGATCAACCCTTTGCATGGGTGTCCCGGGGGATTTATATAGGCCTACCCCCCAGGGGTACAATGGTAATCCGGCTGGGCGCGGGTCCTAGCCGTCAGTGTCTGTGCTCGTCGGCTTCTCCGCCGGCCATTGGGGCCCGCCGACTGGTGGGTCCCGCCGGCTGCCGGCCTCTTGGCCGACAGGCCGGCCCCACCGCCTGGGGACCTTGTCGGCGGCTGGTTACTTTTGCCTCGCCCCTGATGATGAGGGCTTTGTCGAGGTAAGCGTGGCTACAGTGCCGCCGCCTTGCGGGCTCTAACTGTAGCCTCACCTCGTCTTGTCTCCTTAATGATGCACATGTTTCGAGGGAGGGAGGCAACCAGCTATTGGGAGCTGGCTACGCCTCAGGCCGACTAGGGGAGGCCTGGCCGCCTTCGAGCGTCTCTCTGGCTAAAGGGGCCCGCCGCCCGCGGGCCGTACTGGCGCCTGTCGTGGGTGATGTCGAGGTCAACATGGCTACAGTGCCGCGTCGGATGGGGGATGGCTGACCCGTACAGCGCCCTGTGGCCATGCATGTTCCGGGATTCGGGGGTAGTGGGCTGTACTGCGGCCACGCCTCGTCTTATCGCCGTTATGTGGGTGCAGCTCTGGTGGGTGGTACATTTAGGCATCATCATACATGGCATAACCTAATACATGTGCATTCCATTGTAGAATCTGGAATAATGCAATGTTTATGTTAGTTCATACGTTGCACATGATGTTTAAATGCCCCTTAAATCTGGTCAGTCAAGTGATGGTCTTAAGCCTCCTTCTTTGCTTCTTTTCTTGATATGTAAGATTTGCTCACACATCTGTTCAATTGCTTGTTTGCATCAGCAGCCATACTAGGACTATTTGCTTTGATTACTTGTTGTTCTTGACCTAACACTCTAACAGAGCTTGTCAACGATTTAAACACTAAGGGCTGCTGTAGTGGGGCCTTTTCTAACTCATAGGTGACATAAAGGTTTGGCTGTACACTAAAGTAGGCTCTCCAAGAGTACCTGGAGATCCAGTTCGAAGGTATGCCTAGTTTTTACATAGTGCAGACATAGTAAATGCTCATGTCATTGTGTGGAATTGCAAGAGATGCGGCATGTTTCATTATGTGGTGTTGTTTGGTTATAATCTCATCCTTTTGTGTTCACAGACTGGAAAGTATGCATATTTATCTTCCAAGGAGACGAGTAACTAGTTTGTGTCACCTTGCAGAGGGGGTGCAATGAAGATAAGATTGAGGATTTCCAAGTACAAGATGTTAGGAAGGAGCCTTGCAAGAGAAGTAGGAGCTGCGCTAAGCCTCTTCAACCTGTTAAGGTAAGTCACTGTATCCAACTCAACAGTTCAATTCCTTGTTTGTTTCAGGCATAGTTAATTTGCTCTTTTCAATTGCTTTATTTGTCCTCAGTTAATGAGATGCCCAAAGAATGATGCCTGATGTTGGGTACTTGTATAACTATTAGTTGACATAATTAAAGGCCTTACCATTTAATTACTTTGCCGAAGTGTGCCTAAAGCTTTGAAGTCTATTAACCAACTATTATTGAATGAGGCTCACAATCTAGCTTATACTAGGCTAATGATTGCATAGTTTTGCTTGTTGTAGTATGTTTGTATGAAATCCTCCGCTGTTCATTATGCTCCCTAAGACTTTAATTGAGCTACAGAATGGCCAACTGCTTGCTTAATTCTACGCAACGTGCTGTCTAAATTTGTAACTTGTCTGTGTTTTGGATTGGGCCCCAACATCATGCTCCTCTGGTGAGCTAAGAGAGATTTCTGTATGCAGGCTGCATAGACTACCTTTTTTATAACTTTTAAAATATCACCTGCTTATGCTTCATGATGTGTAACATTATTGTTAGTCCTGTTTTTCCATGTACAAAATAGTCTGTCTTGCTCGCTTCACTGTTGTAACTATATTTTTGCCCTAGTCATGTGTACTTACAGAAACATTTCAGGATGAAGTGACATCAACACAAAGATCTGCGAGTAGTGCGGCATGGCCGTTACCGAATGATTATGGATTGGAATTGGAATGTGCTGATGTTCTCGAGCATCAACTAAAGGTGGCAAGACAACGTGTACATGATTCTGAACGTATAATCAACAAGTTGAGACCGGACATGCAGGTATTAGATGCAGGAGTCAAAAAAATGAAACAAGACACTGAGGTAACAACGAAGGAATTGGAGATTTTGCAGACTGAAATTTGTGCTATCTAAATCCGGCCAATCCTATTTTCAGAAGAGATTATAGTTCAAATGGTAAGTTATGTTGATGCGCGTCCATGATGTATGAGCTGTATTTGCCCAGTGTATGTAATTTGCTGTTTGTGTATGCTTTATTATCACTGGTGCCGAACCATAATGCCCAGTGGGTATAATCGGCTGTAATTTCTTTTTTGTATAGTGTAGGATTATTCTACGTTTCTATGCCTTAGTCTCTTTATTGTATAGTGTATGTTTTTTAGGGGTGATAGTATAGAGTAGGATAATTCTTTGAATATGCTATATCGTTCAAACAGGGGCCAACTCGCCCAAACGTTGTAGTGACCATGGCCCTCCACACGCCATACGATCCATGGGCCATCTACGGGACGGACGATCCATGGCCTTCTGTAGCCGTCGGATTCGTGGGCCTTCTATGGGCTGTCGGATCCGTGGGCCTTCTATCGGCTGTCGGATCCATGGGCCTTCTATGGGCCAGCGGATCCATGGGCCTTCTATGGGCCGTCGGATCAATGGGCCTTCTATGGGTCATCGGGTCAATGGGCCTTCTACGTCCCGTAGGATCCATGGGCCTTCTACGGGCCGTCTCATATATGGGCCTTGTACGGGCCGTATAAGGGGTCGTAAACGGGCTAGAGTGGAAATCGTACGTTTTATGGGCTGACCATAACGGGCCGTTAATAGGCCGTATTTGATGATGCTATGAAAATGGCCCAACAGATTAATGGGCCACAAACGGGCCGACTGTATCCATGGGCTGAATTTGGCCCACAAGCAAAAAAGGCCAGTAACGGGCCATAAGTAACCGAATGCTGGAAATGAGCCCAAGAATAAATGGGCCCTCAGAAGGCCGAAAGGTAACATGGGCTGGAAACGACCCAATGGAATAATGGGCCGCTAATGGGTATAAAGTGATACACTGTTCATTACGGGCCGGTTTCACCACGGGCCATTAATGGGCCAAGATTTACAAAGGGACTCATATGGGCCGAAATACGTCATGGGCCATACATGGGCCGGAAGTTAAAATAGGCTAGAATTATATTGGACGGCCCAGATGACGCTACTTGGCCTAATTTTGATAGGCCGTAAACGGGCCCTGGGTTAGCGGGTTGTAAATGGGCTATATGCGAATAGGCCATTAACAGGCTTGCCGTGGGCCGGCCCGCCACCTTTTGACCAAGTCAAACGGGCCGGCCTTTTCACAAGAATGGGCCTCTGTTGGGCCGTGCCACGTGTCAACATATCATAGGCGCTTTGGGTCCAATGAGTGGATGACATCTGTCCCAACGGTTAGCTGACACGTGTTTCCTCCAGCCAATGATGATTTTACACGTGGAAAATCCCCATTGGTCGGGGCTGTTAACGGGTTATCGGATCCAAAACCGGACCCGATAGCTTAACATCGTTCCGTTACGGTGGATGCCACATGTCGGTCACCCTTGACGAAAGCACTTCTGTGACGCCCGATTTATCGTCATGGAAGTGGACACTTCCGTGATGATAATTTTGGTAATGTCATGGAACACTTCTACGACAGCACAGGTATGACTATCTTGATTCTCTCATAAATTTGTCATGGATGTACATGCATGACAGAAAACGTGACCTACTGTGACAAACACGTATCATCACGGAAGTGTATTTTTTGTAGTGAGAGCTAGCAGCCCCCCCTCCCTCGTGTCGGCACGAAGGGATTCCTAAGCTATGAATGCATGCCCCCCACTGAGGTTCACTTAGCAAAGTGCGAAGTAGCTAGCAGCCCCCTCCCTCGTGTCGGCATGAAGGGAATCCTAGCTAAGCTATGAATGCATGCCCTCGCCCCCCCAACTGAGGTTCACCCTAGCAAAGTGTGAAGTAGCTAGCAGCCACCCCTCCCTCGTGTCGGCACGAAGGGAATCCTAAGCTATGAATGCACATGCCCCCCCCCAACCGAGGTTCACCTAGCAAAGTGCAAAGTAGCTAGCAGCCTCCCCTCGTGTCGGCACGAAGGGAATCCTAAGCTATGAGCATGCCCCCCAACCGAGGTTCACCTAGCAAAGTGCGAAGTAGCTAGCAGCCCCCCACCCCCTCGTGTCGCCACGAAGGGAATTATAATTAAGCTATGAATGCATGCCCCCCAACCGAGGTTCACCTAGCAAAGTGCGATGTAGCAACCCCCCCCCCCCCCACACACACACTTTCAGTCGGCGGGCCAGAGAGGCATATATCTCACCAAGATGGATCGTAAAACGGACCAAGAATAATCCACCTTGGTCGTACAACCTCTCTCTTGTTGTTGGTCAAAGTGATGTCCGTCCATGCGGCCCTGAAGATGGGCTAGCTCTCCCAATAATCACGCAAGTAGCTAGTCCCCGAAGACAACCACTGCATGCGTGTGGCCCAAACATATGTATGGAGAGGTGTGTTTTGAGTAACAATGAACAACTTTGATGTGGCACCGTGATTTCGAACTAGAAATCCCCACACTGAGTGAGGGTTAGGTTGACGATGCATATGTATGTTACACCACACTTCAAGCCAACGACGGGGATTCATATATGCATGCATGCATGCGTGCATAGTATATGCTCTCAAACTTAATTAGGTCTGAATCTCACCATGACCTATACTACGATAACACTAACCAAATGAAGAATCCGCCATGGTAACCTGTCTTGTTGTTGGTCAAGGTGATCATGGATGTGCATGCGGGCCCACAAATATATAGGCTTGTCGCCGATAACCATGCAAGGGAGTGTATCGTTCGAAGGCAACCACTACATGCATATGTATGGAGGTGATGCGTGCATGCATGCTTGATTACACAACATTGATCTGGCGCGGGTGTCAAAAATCGTACACTAGCTCCCCACACAGAGCGAGATCGGTTCATGATGGTGTCGTTGTACTAGACACTTCGACTCGATGGGAGGGATTCATGCGTACAAATGCATAGGTGTGTGCTCAAAATGTATCATGCATGTCAGCCCAGAGCAAAAATAATAATCCCCTCCTAAGTCAAATTAACCTCTCATGTTGTCAGGCAAAAAGAAGTGATGGACCAAGCGTGCCCACAGATGGAAAGCATCGATATCGCTGATAACCGCTTAAGTGGGTGCGAGAGGACAACCACCATCGCTTTGCATGTGGGGCAAACATATATATGTTGAATACCCAAAAAGCACAACTTTGATGTGCCACATGCCTCAAAAACCGTAAACCATGCAGCCACAGAGAGCAAGGTTCATATCAAGCGCACTACATATGATGGTCCCCTTCCCCCCTCTTCACCGCATACTATATGCTCCTGCCGTAATATATGTACAACCCAAAAGAATCCTCATCGATGGTGAAATTAATTAACCTCTCCCGAGGTAGGTCAAAGTGATGCATGCATGCATCCATCGACGATGGCCTCATGGGCCCATAGATGGAAGCGTCACACGTGAGTGTCCTAGCTAGGATATATATGCATGTGGCCCAAAAAGGTGTTGTGTGATGTTTGAATAACCAATTTCACAATTTTGATGTGGCATGTGCCTCGGTAACCAAAAAGTCCCGACAGTGAGTGAGGTGTACTTGTTCACGGACGCATACGTATAGTATATATGCTAGTCCCCTCCCACCTCTTCGACGCGTACTATATGCCACCATAACACAAACGAAAAATATTATACCTTGCTGGTCAAATTAACCTCACTGCTGGCTATTCGTCAAAGTGATGAACGACGACCTCGCGGGCCCACAGAAAGCGTCACACGCGAGTATCGAGTGTCGTGTAGGACAACCATCGACTGCATGTGGCCAAAATATTTATGTATGAAAGGGTTGTGTAGTGTTTTAAATAACGATTTCACGACTCTGATGTGGCACCAGCCTGCCTAACAAAACGGCCAACCCACACGGTGGCTCACAACTCGTAGTGTACTGCGAGTCACCCGCCACCCCCAGACGCACACACCCACAAACACACACCGCGAATCCACCGCAACTACGATGCATGTTAAATTAATTATCCCGCGGTGAACATACATGTTACCAAAGGAGGGAGGTTTTAATTTCAAAAAATTCACAAAGATCATTAAGACGTTTCAGTACATTGATTGACTTTCTATGGGTATAATGTGCAAAAATCAAATTTGAGCTACATGCACACGTGGCAGTGCACCTAAATGGATTGCAAAAACACATGTGTCTCACTGGGTGCATGTTTACTCCCCGTGCAACAAATTTCAAACATTGAGAATCTTGATTTTTAAATTCTAGTATATCCAAAACTTATTTGAAGTTCATGAAACTTATCGTGTTGTCATATGGACACCAATACAAAGTGGCATTATACTTTTTTTGGTCAAATTTGAGACCAGTTTTGATGTAATCTTTATCTAATTACAAACGGGAGATTATTAATAATTGGGAACCAATATCCCGAACGAATTATTTATTCAAACCATGAGCGTTAGACCAACAATGTATACGTGCCGCTGCGCGACCCGTGTAGCGTGCGAGCAGGCGTGAGTTGACGGGACGCATGCGAGTAGTCCGCCGCGCAGGCAGACGCGGAGGCGTGCGTGCAGGTGTGTGAATTGACGGAGGCGTACTCGCTGTGCAATGTCATCGGGAGGTGTGCGAGTAGCTGTGTGAAACTTTGGTAGGCATGCCAGCAGTCCGGTGCGCAGGCTCACCGGGAGGCGAGCCATCGGTTTGACCGCCGCCCGCCTCTCTCCCACAACTCCCACTACTCCATATTAATGGTGCGCCCGAGCGGCCGCACCCCCATCCTCGCTACGCACACACAATCTTCTCTCTCCGCTTGCAACCTCGACGCCGCTCTCAGTCCTCAAAGCCATCAGTGTCTGAGGATGGCGCCGAAGCGCCCCATCGGAGGGAGTGGCGACGTCGGGGCTGCTAAAGCATCGGAGCACGGCCTGGAGATGGAGACAAAGGTTGTCGTCACCGTCGGCGAGTTATCGCTGCACCCTGACGTCGTCGACGGCGTCGAGCTTCCACAGCCGGAGGCGGAGTTCAACACTGACTCCGCCGACCACTCCGGCGACGACTCCGATGACGACGGAGAGTTGGTTAGTCATCTATACCCATTTATGTGTCAAATAGATCATAGGGTTTCTCTGGTTACTCCTGCCTCCCCCTTTTTGGAATAGAAATCCTGTGGTTATGTTCTCCCAATCCATGAAATCTGAGTAAGTTTCGTTAGATCCGTGCAGTGTATTGATTGTTTGAATGGTACAGGTGATAAGTGATTAGTTGTTTCATCTGTGCAAATGATTTCTTCTAGTAATCCGACTAGGGTTAGCCAGGACTTGACAATCGATTTTGAATGACCTACATATGTTTCTGCCATTATTTTCTTCAAGATTGGTCTGTACATAGACGATTGTGCTTAAAAATCGGACCATAATCTCTGAATATGTATAAGTAAATAGCCATAAATTCCTAATCCTACTTCACGGCATGTAATCAGTGATTTGATGCCAAATTTGTTTTACTATATGTATAGGTGCTGTCTGACGATGTGGACAACGAGGATGAAGATGCCCAGAGGAGGTACAAGAGGCGAATCCTGAGGGAGCTTTATGCGGGAATGCATAACAGGCGTATTAGGACCTGGAACGACGACTATGGATGCTCATTTTGCAGCCACAAGATTCATGACGCATATATAAGTGTTCTTGCGCATGCAAGAGGACGGGCCGTTGGCTCCTTCAAGCAGAAGTATTCTCGCAAGGTGGCGCACGGTGCGTACGCCGAGTACCTGGAGAAGCTTCAGGATCGTGCCGGCCGCATGTGAGATGAGATGTGGGATGGATCGAACTATGTACGCTTGAGTATGCTTAATGACGGTTGAACTATTTATTTATGGTTGAACTATGCTTATGTACGTGTACGCTTATCATCTATGTCTGAGTATGTTAAATATTTTGCCAAATTTTGGTAAAAATTACAACAGGGGACAAAAAAACCAGGACGGAGGTAGTACGCCAATCACACACAGTTCCCAAAATTGGAACCGTGTGCAATGACTATCATTTTGCCTGCTGCGTCAATCACACACGGTTCGCTCTAGCAAACCGTCACCCCCAAAAATATTTGTGGGACAGAAAACCCTCACCACCCAATTCAAAAAAGAAAAAAGAAAACCACAGGGACATCAACAGAAGAATCTACAGAAACAACATGAAGTGCAGCAATATCGGCTACAATTATAGGCTGAATAGGCGCAAGATCAGGTGAAGTGTCGGCCACCACAGAAATTGCAGCAACTTTGGCTCGCCTCTTCGTTGCCTCTTCATGTCTAAACTTGTTATCAGCCTCCTTCTTATTCTGCAACCTCTCCTCTCTCCAAGCTGTGTATATGTTGGTATCCATGGATTTCAGAATACACTCTTTTTTACCAAAGGGCACAACATACTGAGCTGGATAACATTGATTCAAAAGTGCACCGTTCTCCATGTTCCATGGTATCCCCAGCATCAAATGACATGAAACCATATGAATTGGAATAACAACGCAACACACCTCATAAGACAACGGACCCAACTGAAAGTGTACCGATGCTTTGTGTGTGATGGCAAGCTCGTTGTTACCCAAATGCAACAAATATGGTTGCTGAAGTGGCACCGTGAACAACTCAAGTTTTTCCACTATCTCAAGACTCACAACGTTGATAAAACTACTGCGGTCGATTGTCAATGCACATGCCTTGTCCTATACTTTCACACAAGAATGGAACAATTTTTCAGCACACCCATCCTCTTCTCGCTGAAACCAGTACGATAGCACGTCCTTCTTATCCATAGTTCATGCAGCAGCCAACAATAGTGTCGTGGCAAGGAAGTCGACGGACGGCTGGCTGGCGTGAACACACGGCAGGATGCCCGGCAGAAAGTGTGACCTGGGGCAAGCTTCGCGGTAGGCAGAAAACAGGCACGCGTAGGACAAGCACAAAAGTGCCTTCCTAATGTACGTACATAACTAGGTAGGTATCAATCCAATCTTCTCTTGCCTTCCGTGTAGACTAGGTAGCTCACGTGAATTTCAACTACCAAATCTTCACTTTCCTTGTGTACGTACACAAGCAAATTGATTTACGTGCCTTTTGCCCCTTTTTTTCAAATCGTTAGGCCACCGGAAACAGAAATCGTGAGCCAGCAGGACTCGATCAGATCAATCGATCCAATCACGAAACGAGAGCAACGCGAAACCTCGCAGGAGAAACGGAAAGACAGTGGCGGCGGGGACCCCTTCACGATCCAAGCAGCACCTCCCCAGCAGAACAATACCAACGTCTCGACGGAACGCCTCCGACAGCAAATTCAGCAGCTAACTTCTCTAGCAGACGAACGTACAGAACCGGTGTGTTGGCTTGATTGCCTCCAGCAGCAAATACTCCAACAGATAAATCTCAGCAGGGAATCGCTTTGATACCAAGATGATATGGATCAACGTGATCCAAAAGGGTTTTTAGGCCCGATCTTTCACGGCGAACCAGATGATAACTTCGATCGGTGAATAGATTGAATTCTACTCCTCGATACGCAACACAGATTCTAATGAATCAGCAAGCACGGAGGTTTTTGGACAGCTCCCTCAAAACTCAATACCGGTATCTACCCTCAAAAACACATCATGTTTATAAACTCAAAACATAACCCCCTATTACATGGCCGCACCTGGCTTTATATATTAGCCGACTCAACTTGTCCTACAAGGAAAATGAAACCAACGGGAAAATAAAAAAAACTTGGCTCGGACCCACTTTTCCTAAACAGAAAATAAAATAACACAACTAAAAATAAAAGGACTCCTTGGTGCGCCACAATTGCCACGCCTGTAGGTGGACCCCAGCCGGACTCCTTCAAACACAGCATGCTCCACCAAACTCTTGCAAAAACAGCCATGTCTCTTTTGATCTTCTCCTTGCGCGGTAGAAACAAGAAGAACAACTGTCACTTGACAACATCAACAACAGGGAAAATAATATACACATCACTCATAGGAGGTGCCGTATCACCCTCACCATCCCCACGTCACAAAAATCCTCACCCCGCCCGCCACCCACCTCGGCCCCTCCGGTACGTTCCCCATTCACACCTGCACAAGCTCCTCCGCGTCTATGCCATGGCACCGCCTATCGCGGCGGTAAACACTTAGCTCGACGCATGCCGCCGCCAGGCTGCCGGCAAAGCCCACTGCATTTCGCCACTTCCGCTTGCCGCCGCCTATCGCATCGACTTTCTCGACGCTGCTCGCGGTCGACCCAGCTCCGCTCGGTTGGGGAATCTGCCGTACTGCGGGTTCTTTCTCATGGACGACAAGGTAACTAATTTAACGAGATATTATCTCATCTCTTATCCCAGTTCATCTGCCTCCTTTAATCACCCGGCGGAAATCGCCGTGAATTCATTTTTATTCGAGCTGATTTGTGGGTTTTCTTTCATTCATAGAATGTACAGTGCGCCGATACTTCAGGACTTGGCAACCGCCGCCAGAGATTCCATCTCATCGTACCAGATAACTTGAGGACGCGCGCGGTATGTTCAATCTCACCCTAAATCGGTTGGCATGGCCTACTTTCCTGAACATATTCTAAATATTGCTACATTTGGATAAAAGGTGCCACATGCACCATATACGTCAAAGGGGATTTTTTCCCCTCTTCTTTCTATATTAGGCAAATTAATGATGTATTGTTGTTTTGAGTACTCTCATATTTCCATGACATCATGTTTACCCTATCTGTTTAATTATAGACTTTTGTCCTTCGATTTCAACAGCTGTACAATTCTTTCAATTTGGGCCCATATTTGCATGTTACCATATTTTCTTTAACAACCCTACCATTTTCTGCAGGACATCCCTTGCTATGCAACAAATTATGTAGTGCACAAATTTTCCCTTTACATACATCAAGGCTCCACGAATGTCATACTGCGCACAAACCATGGATTTACAATCGTTGCTACTGTAAGACTTGAACATGGTGACTCCTATTTTGGCACTGGCTTTTGGAATGAAATTGCAAAGTTTTATGTACTGAGAGCTGGCACTAAAATAGCACTGCACATAGAAGGGCCTGGTCATGAGATATATGCTAACTTCCTCGACAAAATCATCCATCCAGACTTTGTTCGAAGTAAGTTTTCTTTTCAACTATCTGCATATGTTGACTTACCCAGCAATGTCAAATGAATTGTGTAGTATTAAAGAAACCAATTGTTATTCCCTTATCTTACTATATTCCTACCTAATAACTTCTAGTAACCAATACACTTTTCTATTGCCCTGTTTTAGCTAAATATTCCTTGTACTCCCATTTCTATCAGAAAGCGCCGCTGACAAGGAGACTCCAGAGGTGGAGAACGGGGCTGGCAACAAGCGGAGGCGGGGCGAGCTAGAACCGCAAGCGACTCCAGCAGGCCTAGACTTAATCAGCAACCTCCCCGATGATATGTTGAGAGTCATCATCTCCCTCCTCCCAATCAAATATGGGGCATGGACAACCCTCCTTTCCCGGCGGTGGCGCCCCCTATGGAACTCCAGCCCTCTCGACCTCATCGACACCCATGAGCTCTGCTATGGCTATCGCAAAAGCTTGGATGCGTTCTCCAAGATCCTCGGCAGTCACCTTGGCCCAACCAAAGGCCTTAGAATGGGCAAGTTTCGTTCCACCGGCAAGGACCGAGCCAAGCTTGACGACTGGTTCCGATCCCCTGCCCTAGTTCAGCTCGAGGAGCTCACTTTTGATGATGGGCATATGCGGTCGCTGCCAACATCCGAACTCCGCCTCGCGCTCATGCTGCGCGTCGCCAAGTTCAGGAACTGCCATTTCCCGCCCCTTAATGACGCGCCCGCTCTTATTCTACCACGACTGAAGCACCTCGAGCTCGTCGCCGTCTGCCTCTCAAAGGGTGACATGGAGCGCCTGCTCCGTGGCTATACTGCACTCGAGTACCTTCGTCTTCAGGCAATGGGTTGAGTACCTTCCACATCACCTCCATGACTCTCCGGACTATTTATGTGTGTTGCTGGTGCGGCAGGAAGACATCACAAAAGGTTGACCACGGTATGGTCATCGAGGACACACCTGCACTTGAGAGATTACTTGTAGTTGATCAAGAAGGTCCAACAAGAATCAATGTCATTCTGCACCGAAATTGACAGTGGTGGGCTACTCGTCTGGCAAATACTCCGAACTTGTTATTGGATCCACACCCGTTCAGGTACAACAGCCGCCTTCTACCTCTCCTTCTACAAAGTGACATTATTTCTAATTTTGAAGATGTTTGTTTGTCTGTCATTTAGAAAATGATTCCGACAAGCTTGACCCTGAAACTACGCACAGTGAAGGTTTTGGCACTAGAATCTATCGGGCCTGACCTGGAGCAAGTTGTCAGTTTCCTGGGATGCTTTCCGTGCCTGGATAAGCTATATATCGAGGTGATGTTCCTTTCCTGTTAAATGTTAACCATAAGGGAGTTCAATTTGTGACACCTTTTTCCAAGTTTACAATGACAATGTACTACGATTTTTGAAGGTTCTTTTGGAGGATCTCAGTACATACATGCCCCCCATATTGGTTGCTTGAACCATATGGTTACATTCAATAAGCATTTCTCCTTTGGATTCATCTGTACTAGTTTTCTTAGGGAACTTTTCATCCACTCCAACCCCTTATGAAGAAGGCTACATTTTTCTAGAATGTAATCAAATGCCCATGTTAATCATGTCAGATCGAAGATGGCATGTTAGTGCATTTTACAAATCCTGCAAACCAAATAGCTAGGCCTGTAGTAATGTTCAAACTGCATGTAGGCACTAACACGTTTTCTTCTTTTGCAGATAAGATTAGGCCCAGTGGTGGATAATGTGATACAATATAACAATCACATCGAATGCCTAGATCTGCATCTCTCAGAAATTACTTTGAACTCCTACCGAGGGACCTTACCGGAGATTATATTCGCCAGGTTCTTTGTTCTCAGAGCAAGGGTGTTGAAGGAAATGAGGTTTGCCCTACATTTATTTCGCAAAAATGAATGGTCTGTTGATCAGCACCGGCGCCTGCGGCAGAATGGAGTAGGCTCCCAAAATGCTGAATTTCACTTTGGAACTTCAGATGACAGAGTACTCGAAAGTCATCGGGTCAACCCCATACATGACTTCTCAGTGGCTGACCCCTTTGCAAAAATTGTGAGGTTTCGAAGCCAGACTTAGAAGCGGTGATATTAGTTTGAACCTCTCTGATATCCATGTTCAGCGCATCAGCGCGAGCGTTTGCAGCTGATGAGCTGAATTTCATTTCTAATATCAGTTTGAACCTTGTAATCTTTGAATTTGAGCCATATAACTCTGGAATTTGAACCTTGTAACATTTCGAGCTTTTGTGGTACAAGCGTTGAAATGGCATCGTATGAGACTCGTATATTGCTAGCACTATTTTGACCTTAATATGCAATGGTCTTAGATTTTATTAACCATTCCCGAATCAGTTTACCTTGTCGATCTCACAGCACACGATCTTTATAGCTAACTCGACTGCGATCTTCGACAATATTGCACACAGTTGGTTTCTTCCACTGTGTGCACTGTAGAGCGCAGAATTAATTATCGCACTCGAGTGTCCATCATCACCCTTCTGTGTAACTTTGAACTCATCACCCAAGGGTAAACTTATGACCGAAGTCATTCCACACACTTCGTTTTTACAAAGCTTTTTGCCAATAAACGCCCACGATTTGTCCCTCTTCTAGCCGACGCGTGGTCAAACTAGTCGGGCGAGAAGCTTGCACGGTAAACAACACGGTAGCGCGGGAACAGGCTCTTCGAGCCCACGCCTGGGGCGCGGTGTTGTCAAGCGTGCACTGGATTCTGGAATCCTCCGCTATGAACGCCGTGACAAGACGTGATGATTACAAGCCGGCCGGCCCCCATTTATTACAGCGGCCATTTAACCTACCCTTGTGTCTCTTCAACCTTTCGATCACGCCCCACCATTGTAAGGAGCACACCCACCATAAGAAATTCTTAGAGGGTATCCTGCATGGCTCCAATGGCGCTCCGAGCGGCTGCCGACGACGAGCAAGAGTTCACCATGCGTGCCATGGTGGACACCCACAAAAGGTTCATGGACCTCTCGGTGGTGTACACCAACGACCCGGTCTGGGCAGAGCACTCCATCCACATCATGGAGCTGTTGCTTGCCGAGGAGAAGTACAAGGTGGTTGGGTTCGACCTCGAGTACACCCGCGCTCGTGCCGGGTCTCGTCCCAAGGTTGCCGTCGCCCAGATGTGCGTGTGCCACCACGTCCTCGTCTACCACTACTGCCTGACCACAAGGCCTTGCGAGCATTTCGCTAGGTTTGTCAACAACCCCCACTACATGTTCGCTATGGTGGACATCACCAACGATGTAAAGGCGCTCGAGAATTTGGGCATCACCTGCCAGAATCTTGTCGACATCCAGGGCCAATACAAGATCAAGGGTAGCAAGGAGCATGAGAAGGACTCACTGGTTCGCCTCGCCGAGGCCATCATCAACCCCTACTACAGAGACATGAAGGATTCGTGCAACAAGGACAAGCGTGCCTGGCACTCGGCCTGGATGGAGAAACTCGACAGAGCTCACGTCGTGTACGCGACCAAGGAGGCGTACACGAGCTACGACATGTACAGGTGGATCGTTGACATGACGAAGTCCCTCCTTCCCCAAAACGGCCAGGGATCCAGCCGGAAGCAGAGCAATGGCAAGCGTCATCGCAAAAATAAGTAGATGATTAGATCCTCATTTCTCCTACTTTAGTATGCATGTAATTGCTTTCTTTGGTGTGTGGAAATGTTATGTGTGTAGTCACTTGTGTAATTGTATGCTTAATTTGGTTATGCAATGCTGTCTTTTTAAGTATATATGTTGATGCTGTATACAGAGCGTAGATGTTGTGCAGACAAAGAAAATCACATCGCACACGGACTAAACAATGGAACCCGTCGGTGATGTTTTCATCAATCACTCACAATTGTATACCAGCAATCATTTGCTCACAACACACACGGCTTGTTAGCAGTAATCGTCTGTGTTGTTATTGGTCTTCGCACACGTCTCCGATTACAGACCTGTTTGCCTCGTATCACACACATCTTGTTCATTTGAGCCATTTCTGTTCTCATGTCTCAACGCAAACAGTTCATCCGAGTGAACCGCATGCCGTATATCGCACACACCTTTGATCTGGTTGACCATTTCTTTTGTGTTGCCTAATCACAAACAGTTCATCTGAGTGAACCGTATGCTGTGTATCGCACACGCCTCCATCTGGCTGCCCGTTTCTTTTGTTCCTCCTCGTCGCAAACAGTTCATTGAACTGAACCGTATGCCCTTCATCACACACGCAACTAAAACCTGAACCGTGTTTGATGCATCCATCATCGCAAACATTTTACACATTTCTGACGGTTTTCATACAGCACCGTTTGCGATTATGGCATCGCACACAGTTTCTCAAAGGGTCTCTGATCGTAGTGTCGCGTTAGCAGCATCCTGCAGTAGTGTATGGAGAAGTTGACCAGAGTTTGTTAAGTACTTACAAAATCACGCATCTAACAAGAGTTGCATCGAGCACGTTGAAGTTGAAGAAGAGATGTAAGTCCTCGAAACTAACAGTGATGGAACCAGCATCGTGTCGGAAATTATCTCTGTTGTAGTGGACTAGCAAATGGTGATGACCTTCTGATATTTGATCGATGCAATATTCATGTAACTCGCGGAAACTGGAGCTGCACTCATCAAAGTATTCGCCAACAAGAAATGGCTGGCCATGGACGTAATTGTGTGCTTCAAGTACGCATGCTTTATTTTTAGCAAGCAACAAACGTACTTCTTCATCACCCATGGTGTCAGAAATAATATTACTCCCCGATTCGAACAATCTGCTGTTAATTTGGTTCTGGGCGATGAGTGCTTTAATTAAGAGGCAATCATTCTCTTTCCTCTTCACTCTCACGTTGCGCTTCCTCGTGGTCGTGGGTGTAGCCTTTTTGGCCACTTCCTTCTTGGTACTTGAAGCATTTCTGGCAGAACGTCTGGTTGCCTGCACGGTAGACTGCCGAGCAGACGATGAAGCTTGGACGGACTGCTTAGCAGACGGTTTATCTATGCCGGACCGCTCAGCTGGTGGTGCTGCTGTGACGGACTGTTGGGCTATAGGAGCAGAGGCATCGGACTGCTGACCATGCGTTGAAGCTATGTCGGGTTTCTGTGCAGGTGGTGCCAACTTGTTGGTGTGCTGAGGAGGCCGTGCCAACGCGTTGGTTTGCTTAGCAGGAAGTGCTGACGCATTGGTATGCTGATCACGCACCTGCGGACCGACGGACTGATGAGCAGTCAGTTCTGGACCTACAGACTGCTTAGCAGGCGGTTCCGAAGCATGAGACTGCTTAGTAGTCTATTCCACCAGGTTGGTCTGCTGAGCATGTTCTGCAGCTGGGTCTCCCCCCGCTGCTTCAGTGGCCGGCATCTGAACCGGTGGTGCGTCATCAGCAGTTGTAGGCCTTGCCACTGGCTGCTTTGGGGCGGAGGATGACATGGCCTGTACTCCACAAAGTCGGTCCGGCTAATCACAGGTTGATGCATCAGCCCACGAGAGCTGCTCTGGCAAGGAGAGCGTCACCGGTTGAGGGGCGACATTGGTTGCTCTTGGCGGGGCTTCAGGAATCTCATCGATGAACTCTATTTCCTTTCTTGGCCACTGGATGTGATGTAACAGTGTTTCTCCCAAGGTCCTTTGCTCATCGAAGCCTCCTAGGACATTCTTCAGGGCAAATTCATTGAATTTAGGCTTTACTTCAGTCACGTAGCACTTCACATAGCCCGGCTTCAATGGCACATTGTCCAAGAAGAGGTCGTCTTCCAAGAAGGGTGGGCAAACCCAAGCTGTTGCACATTTTAATGTACCTTCATAATGTGTAAGCATGCCCTTCAGTCTGTCTTTCATTCCAGATAGATCAGATATAGCATCATCACGAGCAGCTACAGTCTCAGTGTCGCTGGGGTCAGCTGATGCACAACTACTATTGTGCAGTGTTGTCGCGCAATAAGCAGCATCGTCCATGCCCGCCTCCCCTCCCATCTGCTGGCTATCTGTCAGTGTTAGAGTCTTCTGCATCATCATTGACTCCTCAACATCCTTTCGAACAGCCGGATAAATCTCCTTCTTCAACTTTTCAAACAATGCATTCTGCTTCATTTCACTCCTCGCTTTTGTCATGCTGAGCCTCTCTTCTTTGCTGAGTGTGAAAGCCCTCTTGTGTGGGACATTAACACCTATACCCCTTGCACGGCCAGGGGGCTCTTTTGTGTCCAGAGCAATGGACAGAATGTCACATGGCCCTGAGTTCCTGTAGAACCTTCCAGGGATCTTGGAAGCCTCTACCATCACTTCATACAGTTTGGCGTCACGTGCGTTTTCAAAGTAATAAGTTCTGTCGTCACGCCTCTTTGCACGCGCCCGCAAGTAGTCTCTGGCGCGTTCGCCCTTGATTATACTAAAGGTCGGATTCCCACCCACCGCTACTGCTTCTTTATCCTCCCGTTCCCATATCAGTTTCATGCCGTAGTATCCTGCCACACCCATACGGTGGGGGTGTATGTTCTTCTTCTGAAGTTCCAATTGCTCGAAACTCTTCGCAGCAAACTCTGGAGTTGCCTTGACCCTTTTGAATTCTGCCCAGTCCGCCTTTGTAATTTGGGGGTATGCGGGGATTGGGTCCTTGCCTTCACTCAGTACTTCTTGTACAACACGTGCTTCCAGTTTCTCCAAGCATCCCTAGCCTTCTTCAGTGCAGCGTGTTCCACCTGCATTCTCCACTGCTCTGGAACGTTGAAGTGATCCATGATCTCCCGGACTATCCTTCGCCGTGTTTCTGTGTCAGCCTTCCGAAACCCTGGCAGATAAATGTTGACCCTTGCCCTGCCAACAAATCCAACCACACTCCTGAACCTCATGCGTGCTTTATCTGGTTTAGTTGGAGCCCATGACTTTAAATCAATCTCGGTTACTTCATATACACGTTTAGGCTGGTGTGTGGGCTTCCTTGGAGCGTTCCTCCGTGTCTTGACCGGAAGGGTAATTGCTGCAGCTCTATCCCGTTCAAGACTACTTGATCCCTCACAATTTGCTGAAGACCTAGGGTTTTCTGAATAGATGAAGATACATGGCCTGAATGAGTGCTGTCGTTGCTACTCGGCATCTATAGAGAACACATGCGAAACTCAGGAAAGGAGGATAAGCATAAAACTAACAACTTGGTATCAAGCTTTCTAAACATGCCATGCAATAATTTAGAAAATGTATAGCTAATTTGTTAAGTTTGTGTGACTCGGGCGCCCGCGATACTTTACCAATTCAAAAGATCATTTGGTGTAGTTGAAATAACAGAATTGGAACTTGTTTGGTCAAGTAAGGGAAACTCAATCAAATTCATAACTGTCTCAATAGAATCTTTTCCTTCTTTTTTTTGTCGTAAATAGGCAGTAACTATTGGAACAAATATAGCTTATATGTAGTAAGGATGGTAGATAATGAACATATATACGCTCTCCGTTATTTATAGACAATTTGGGAACATACGGAACGAAATTGGAAGAGGGATTGCGAGGAAATATGCCTCACCACGATGGAGAGCAGTAACTAACAGGCTTCTTAATGCGAACCCGGGCGGACCACAGGAGAGGTGAGGGTTACTGCATCGATATGCTCGAGGGTGGCTGGCGAGCAAACAAAGACGGCGAGGCGCGGGCCGGCGCTTGTTGGGAATGGCAGTGAAGGTAGGCTTGACGCCCAAGAGCGGGCACACGGCCGGGGTGAGCACGGCGGCACCGGGGAGGGTTCTGTTGTGGATCTGGGGGAGGGGGGAGCTGGCGAAGGAGATTGGGTGGACTAGTTGAGTGAACGCGAGAGGACGGTGGGGGGGTGTTGGCGGCCTAGGTGAAAAAGGGTGAAAAATATCCCCGGTCGCCGCGCGCGCGGAAAGGCCTATGCAAACGGTTGCCTCTAAGCGCTCATGTGCACAAACAGAATAATTTTGTTTGAAATGAAGACGTACTAATTTTGAAATGAAGACATGAGTTCATGTTTCGCCTCTAAATTTTTCGCACGTAAACCAATCACAATTTTACCACGGATTTGATTTCCTGGCGCATTACAGGTCTCGTGTGCTATATGTAAGACATTTTTTGGCATTTACCGTGCATGTTGGCATATAAATCAATTCCTAGCCGGACTGCATTTCCTGTCGAAAGGGATGAGGATTGCCGTTCGATCTGGGAGCATCCAACGGTGCAGACGAACGATCCGTGGGGTTTGGGTTCTGGCCAATTAGAACGCACGACTCAGATTGCGCGCGCAGCGAGGGGGGGCATCGGCCACGGTTTGGTAGGCACACGGCTTTCGTGTGTGAACCGTGTGCTATTTGAAAACATTTTTTTGGGGAGGGGCTATTTGAAAACAGGTACATGTGTTGTCGAAAGGGATGAGGATCGCCGTTCGATCAAGGAGAATCCAACGGTGCAGACGTACGATCCGTGGGGTTTGGGTTCTGGCCAATCAGACGCACGGCTTAGATCGCGCGCGTGGCAGAGGGGGGGGGTGCATCAGCCGCGGTTTAGTGGACACACGGCTTTCGTGAGTGAACCGTGTGCTCTTTGAAAACATTTAGATTACCTAACATCATATTTTTGTTTGAATGAAAACATGAGTTCATCGTTTCGCCTCCAATTTTTTTCCACAGTAAGAAATCATGAGTATAGTGGAGAGTGTCATATACTAGTATCATGAATATATAGTACATATGATACTAGTGAATGATACTACCTTTAATTAATTATAGCGCATAGTATAAGACATAGATTATGGTAGTATCATATATAGATCATATTTATTGCCATGCATGACACAAATTAGCATCACATTTAACATGATACGGTATCTACCTACTATATGTTACTCTAACCCTCTTTATATATATTTAATTATTTGCCACATCAGCATACTTGCTATTTCCGAGTGCCTGACATCGTCGGCCACTATGGCCAGCCTATATAGTGGGGAGTATCATATATATACTATATATATAGTATCATGCATATGATACTAGTGTATGATACTACGTACGTACCTTCATAGTGCATATATAGTATCATAGAGTAGTACTAGCTGTTGGAAATATGCCCTAGAGGCAATAATAAATGGTTATTATTATATTTCTTTGATCATGGTAATTGTCTATTGTTCATGCTATAATTGTATTGTCCGGAAATCGTAATACATGTGTGAATACATAGACCACAACGTGTCCCTAGTAAGCCTCTAGTTGACTAGCTCGTTGATCAACAGATAGTCATGGTTTCCTGACTATGGACATTGGATGTCATTGATAACGGGATCACATCATTAGGAGAATGATGTGATGGACAAGACCCAATCCTAAGCATAGCATAAAAGATCGTATAGTTTCGTTTGCTAGAGCTTTTCCAATGTCAAGTATCTTTTCCTTAGACCATGAGATCGTGCAACTCCCGGATACCGTAGGAGTGCTTTGGGTGTGCCAAACGTCACAACGTAACTGGGTGACTATAAAGGTGCACTACGGGTATCTCCGAAAGTGTCTGTTGGGTTGGCACGGATCGAGACTAGGATTTGTCACTCCGTGTGACGGAGAGGTATCTCTGGGCCCACTCGGTAATGCATCATCATAATGAGCTCTATGTGACTAAGGCGTTAGTCACGGGATCATGCATTGCGGTACGAGTAAAGAGATTTGCCGGTAACGAGATTGAACAAGGTATTGGGATACCGACGATCGAATCTCGGGCAAGTAACATACCGATTGACAAAGGGAATTGCATACGGGATTGATTGAATCCTCGACATCGTGGTTCATCCGATGAGATCATCGTGGAACATGTGGGAGCCAACATGGGTATCCAGATCCCGCTGTTGGTTATTGACCGGAGAGGCGTCTCGGTCATGTCTGCACGTCTCCCGAACCCGTAGGGTCTACACACTTAAGGTTCGGTGACGCTAGGGTTGTAGAGATATGTGTATGCGGAAACCCGAAAGTTGTTCGGAGTCCCGGATGAGATCCCGGACGTCACGAGGAGTTCCGGAATGGTCCGGAGGTAAAGAATTATATATAGGAAGTCAAGTTTCGGCCACCGGGAAAGTTTCGGGGCTTACCGGTATTGTACCGGGACCCCCGGGACCACCGGAGAGGTCCCGGGGGTCCACCGGATGGGGCCACCTATCCCGGAGGGCCCCGTGGGCTGAAGTGGGAAGGGAACCAGCCCCTAGTGGGCTGGGCGCCCCCCCATGGGCCTCCCCCCCGCGCCTAGGGTTGGGAACCCTAGGGTGGGGGGCTTCCCACTTGCCTTGGGGGGCAAGGCACCCCCCTGGCCGCCGCCCCCACCCTAGATGGGTTCTGGCCGGCGCCCCCCCTCCCAGGGGGCCTATATAAAGGGGGGGAGGGAGTGCAGCAATAACTACAGCCTTGGGCGCCTCCCTCTCCCCCTGCAACACCTCTCTCTCTCTCGTATATGCTCGGCGAAGCCCTGCCGGCATCCCGCTACATCCACCACCACGCCGTCATGCTGCTGGATCTCCATCAACCTCTCCTTCCCCCTTGCTGGATCAAGAAGGAGGAGACGTCGCTGCACCGTACGTGTGTTGAACGCGGAGGTGCCGTCCGTTCGGCACTCGGTCATCGGTGATTTGGATCACGGCGAGTACGACTCCGTCATCCACGTTCATTGGAACGCTTCCGCTCGTGATCTACAAGGGTATGTAGATGCACTCCTTTCCCCTCGTTGCTAGTATACTCCATAGATGCATCTTGGTGAGCGTAGGAAAATTTAAAAATTATGCTACGATTCCCAACAGTGGCATCATGAGCCAGCCCTATGCGTAGTTACTATGCACGAGTAGAACACAAAGAAGTTGTGGGCGTTGATGTTGCCAATTCTTCTTGCCGCTACTAGTCGCTTCTTGTTTCGGCGGCATTGTAGGATGAAGCGGCCCGGACCGACCATACACGTACGCTTACGTGAGACTGGTTCCACCGACTGACATGCACTATTTGCATAAGGTGGCTAGCGGGTGTCTGTCTCTCCTACTTTAGTCGGAACGGATTCGATGAAAAGGGTCCTTATGAAGGGTAAATAGAGATTGGCAAATCACGTTGTGGTCATACGTAGGTAAGAAACGTTCTTGCTAGAAACCTACAAACCACGTAAAAAAACTTGCAACAACAATTAGAGGACGTCTAACTTGTTTTTGCAGCATGTGTTATGTGATGTGATATGGCCAGAAGATGTGATGAATGATATATGTGATGTATGAGATTGATCATATTCTTGTAATAGGAATCACGACTTGCATGTCGATAAGTATGACAACCGGCAGGAGCCATAGGAGTTGTCTTTATTATTTTGCATGACCTGCGTGTCATTGAATAATGCCATGTAAATTACTTTAGTTTGTTGCTAAACGCGTTAGCCATAGAAGTAGAAGTAATCGTTGGCGTGACGACTTCATGAAGACACGATGATGGAGATCATGATGATGGAGATCATGGTGTCATGCCGGTGACGAAGATGATCATGGTGCCCCGAAGATGGAGATCAAAGGAGCATGATGATATTGGCCATATCATGTCACTATTTGATTGCATGTGATGTTTATCATGTTTTTGCATCTTATTTGCTTAGAACGACGGTAGTAAGTAAGATGCTTATAATAATTTCAAGAAAGTGTTCACCCTAACTGTGCACCGTTGCGAAGGTTCGTTGTTTCGAAGCACCACGTGATGATCGGGTGTGATAGATTCTAACGTTCGCATACAACGGGTGTTGACGAGCCTAGCATGTACAGACATGGCCTCGGAACACACGCAATACACTTAGGTTGACTTGACGAGCCTAGCATGTACAGACATGGCCTCGGAAGACGGAGGACCGAAAGGTCGAGCATGAGTCGTATAGAAGATACGATCAACATGGAGATGTTCACCGATCTTGACTAGTCCGTCTCACGTGATGATCGGACACGGCCTAGTTAACTCGGATCATGTTTCACTTAGATGACTAGAGGGATGTCTATCTGAGTGGGAGTTCATTGTATAATTTGATTAGATGAACTTAATTATCATGAACTTAGTCTAAAATCTTTACACTATGTCTTGTAGATCTAATGGACAACGTTGTCCTCAATTTCAACGCGTTCCTAGAGAAAACCAAGCTGAAAGATGATGGCAGCAACTATACGGACTGGGTCCGGAACCTGAGGATCATCCTCATAGCAGCCAAGAAAGATTATGTCTTAGAAGCACCGCTAGGTGAAGCACCAATCCCTGAGAACCAAGACGTTATGAACGCTTGGCAATCATGTGCTGATGATTACTCCCTCGTTCAGTGCGGCATGCTTTACAGCTTAGAACCGGGTCTCCAAAAGCGTTTTGAGAAACATGGAGCATATGAGATGTTCGAGGAGCTGAAACTGGTTTTTCAAGCTCATGCCCGGGTCGAAAGATATGATGTCTCCGACAAGTTCTTCAGCTGTAAAATGGAGGAGAATAGTTCTGTTAGTGAGCACATACTCAGAATGTCTGGGTTACACAACCGCTTATCCCAGCTGGGAGTTAATCTCCCGGATGACGTGGTCATTGACAGAATCCTCCAGTCGCTTCCACCAAGCTACAAGAGCTTAGTGATGAACTACAATATGCAGGGGATGGAAAAGACCATTCCTGAGGTATATTCAATGCTGAAATCAGCGGAAGGGGAGATCAGAAAAGAACATCAAGTGTTGATGGTGAATAAAACCACTAAGTTCAAGAAGGGCAAGGGTAAGAAGAACTTCAAGAAGGACGGCAAGGGAGTTGCCGCGCCCGGTAAGCAAGTTACTGGGAAGAAGTCGAAGAATGGACCCAAGCCTGAAACTGAGTGCTTTTATTGCAAGGGAAGTGGTCACTGGAAGCGGAACTGCCCCAAGTAATTAGCGGACAAGAAGGCCGGCAACACCAAAGGTATATGTGATATACATGTAATTGATGTGTACCTTACCAGTACTCGTAGTAGCTCCTGGGTATTTGATACCGGTGCGGTTGCTCATATTTGTAACTCAAAACAGGAACTACGGAATAAACGGAGACTGGCGAAGGACGAGGTGACGATGCGCGTCGGGAATGGTTCCAAGGTTGATGTGATCGCCGTCGGCACGCTACCTCTGCATCTACCCACGGGATTAGTTTTAAACCTCAATAATTGTTATTTAGTGCCAGCTTTGAGCATGAACATTGTATCTGGATCTCGTTTAATTCGAGATGGCTACTCATTTAAATCCGAGAATAATGGTTGTTCTATTTATTTGAGAGATATGTTTTACGGTCATGCCCCGCTGGTCAATGGTTTATTTTTGATGAATCTCGAACGTGATGTTACACATATTCATAGTGTGAATACCAAAAGATGTAAAGTTGATAACGATAGTCCCACATACTTGTGGCACTGCCGCCTTGGTCACATTGGTGTCAAGCGCATGAAGAAGCTCCATGCAGATGGACTTTTGGAGTCTCTTGATTACGAATCATTTGACACGTGCGAACCATGCCTCATGGGTAAGATGACCAAGACTCCGTTCTCCGGAACAATGGAGCGAGCAACCAACTTATTGGAAATCATACATACCGATGTGTGCGGTCCAATGAGTGTTGAGGCTCGCGGAGGATATCGTTATGTTCTCACTCTCACTGATGACTTAAGTAGATATGGGTATGTCTACCTAATGAAACACAAGTCTGAAACCTTTGAAAAGTTCAAGGAATTTCAGAGTGAGGTTGAGAATCAACGTGACCGAAAAGTAAAATTCTTACGATCAGATCGTGGTGGAGAATATTTAAGTCACGAGTTTGGTGCACACTCAAGGAAATGTGGAATAGTTTCACAACTCACGCCGCCTGGAACACCTCAGAGAAACGGTGTGTCCGAACGTCGTAATCGCACTCTATTGGATATGGTGTGATCTATGATGTCTCTTACCGATTTACCGCTCTCATTTTGGGGCTATGCTTTAGAGACCGCCGCATTCACTTTAAATAGGGCACCGTCAAAATCCGTTGAGACGACACCGTATGAATTATGGTTTGGAAAGAAACCTAAGCGTTGTTTCTAAAAGTTTGGGGATGCGATGCTTATGTCAAGAAACTTCAACCTGAAAAGCTCGAACCCAAATCGGAAAAATGCGTCTTCATAGGATACCCTAAGGAAACCATTGGGTATACCTTCTACCTCAAATCCGAAGGCAAGATCTTCGTTGCCAAGAACGGGTCCTTTCTGGAGAAGGAGTTTCTCTCGAAAGAATTGAGTGGGAGGAAAGCGGAACTTGATGAGGTGATAGTCACCCCTTCCGTACCGGAAAGTAGCGCAGCGCAGGAAGATGTTCCTGTGGTACCTACACCGACTGGCGAGGAAGTTAATGATGATGATCATGAAGCTTCGGATCAAGTTACTACTGAACTTCGTAGGTCCACAAGGACACGTTCCGCACCAGAGTGGTACGGCAACCCTGTCCTGGAAATCATGTTGTTAGACAACGGTGAACCTTCGAACTATGAAGAAGCGATGGCGGGCCCGGATTCCGACAAATGGCTAGAAGCCATGAAATCCGAGATAGGATCCATGTATGAAAACGAAGTATGGACTTTGACTGACTTGCCCGATGATCGGCGAGCCATAGAAAACAAATGGATCTTTAAGAAGAAGACGGACGCGGATGGTAATGTGACCATCTATAAGGCTCGACTCATCGCTAAGGGTTATCGACAAGTTCAAGGGGTTGACTACGATGAGACTTTCTCACCCGTAGCGAAGCTGAAGTCCGTCCGAATCATGTTAGCAATTGCCGCATACTATGATTATGAGATATGGCAGATGGACGTCAAAACGGCATTCCTTAACGGCTTCCTTAAGGAAGAGTTGTATATGATGCAGCCGGAAGGTTTTGTCGATCCTAAGAATGCTAACAAAGTATGCAAGCTCCAGCGCTCAATCTATGGGCTGGTGCAAGCATCTCGGAGTTGGAACATTCGCTTTGATGAGATGATCAAAGCATTTGGGTTTACACAGACTTATGGAGAAGCCTGTGTTTACAAGAAAGTGAGTGGGAGCTCTGTAGCATTTCTCTTATTATATGTGGATGACATATTATTGATGGGAAATGATATAGAATTCTTGGAAAGTATAAAGGCCTATTTGAATAAGTGTTTTTCAATGAAGGACCTTGGAGAAGCTGCTTATATATTAGGCATCAAGATCTATAGAGATAGATCAAGACGCCTCATTGGTCCTTCACAAAGTACATACCTTGACAAGATATTGAAGAAGTTCAATATGGATCAGTCCAAGAAGGGGTTCTTGCCTGTATTGCAAGGTGTGCAATTGAGCACGGCTCAATGCCCGACCACGGCAGAAGATAGAGAAAAGATGAGTGTCATCCCCTATGCCTCGGCCATAGGGTCTATTATGTATGCCATGCTGTGTACCAGACCTGATGTAAACCTTGCCGTAAGTTTGGTAGGAAGGTACCAAAGTAATCCCGGCATGGAACACTGGACAGCGGTCAAGAATATCCTAAAGTACCTGAAAAGGACCAAGGATATGTTTCTCGTTTATGGAGGTTATAAAGGGTTACGTCGACGCTAGCTTTGACACAGATCTGGATGACTCAAAGTCACAAACCGGATACGTGTATATTTTGAATGGAGGAGCAGTAAGCTAGTGCAGTTGCAAGCAAAGCGTTGTGGCGGGATCTACATGTGAAGCGGAGTACATGGCAGCCTCGGAGGCAGCACAGGAAGCAGTCTGGATGAAGGAGTTCATTACCGACCTAGGGGTGATTCCCAATGCGTCGGGCCCGATGACTCTCTTCTGTGACAACACTGGAGCTATTGCACTTGCGAAGGAGCCCAGGTTTCACAGGAAGACCAGGCATATCAAGCGTCGCTTCAACTCCATTCGTGAAAGCGTTCAAAATGGAGACATAGATATTTGTAAAGTACATACGGACCTGAATGTAGCAGATCCGTTGACTAAACCTCTCCCTAGAGCAAAACATGATCAACACCAGGACGCAATAGGTGTTCGATTCATCACAATGTAACTAGATTATTGACTCTAGTGCAAGTGGGAGACTGTTGGAAATATGCCCTAGAGGCAATAATAAATGGTTATTATTATATTTCTTTGATCACGGTAATTGTCTATTGTTCATGCTATAATTGTATTGTCCGGAAATCGTAATACATGTGTGAATACATAGACCACAACGTGTCCCTAGTAAGCCCTAGTTGACTAGATCATTGATCAACAGATAGTCATGGTTTCCTGACTATGGACATTGGATGTCATTGATAACGGGATCACATCATTAGGAGAATGATGTGATGGACAAGACCCAATCCTAAGCATAGCATAAAAGATCGTATAGTTTCGTTTGCTAGAGCTTTTCCAATGTCAAGTATCTTTTCCTTAGACCATGAGATCGTGCAACTCCCGGATACCGTAGGAGTGCTTTGGGTGTGCCAAACGTCACAACGTAATTGGGTGACTATAAAGGTGCACTACGGGTATCTCCGAAAGTGTCTGTTGGGTTGGCACGGATCGAGACTAGGATTTGTCACTCCGTGTGACGGAGAGGTATCTCTGGGCCCACTCGGTAATGCATCATCATATTGAGCTCTATGTGACTAAGGCATTAGTCACGGGATCATGCATTGCGGTACGAGTAAAGAGACTTGCCGGTAACGAGATTGAACAAGGTATTGGGATACCGACGATCGAATCTCGGGCAAGTAACATACCGATTGACAAAGGGAATTGCATACGGGATTGATTGAATCCTCGACATCGTGGTTCATCCGATGAGATCATCGTGGAACATGTGGGAGCCAACATGGGTATCCAGATCCCGCTGTTGGTTATTGACCGGAGAGGCGTCTCGGTCATGTCTGCATGTCTCCCGAACCCGTAGGGTCTGCACACTTAAGGTTCGGTGACGCTAGGGTTGTAGAGATATGTGTATGCGGAAACCCGAAAGTTGTTCGGAGTCCCGGATGAGATCTCGGACGTCACGAGGAGTTCCGGAATGGTCTGGAGGTAAAGAATTATATATAGGAAGTCAAGTTTCGGCCACCGGGAAAGTTTCGGGGGTTACCGGTATTGTACCGGGACCACCGGAAGGGTCCCGGGGGTCCACCGGGTGGGGCCACCTATCCCGGAGGGCCTGTGGGCTGAAGTGGGAAGGGAACCAGCCCCTAGTGGGCTGGGCGCCCCCCATGGGCCTCCCCCCTGCGCCTAGGGTTGGGAACCCTAGGGTGGGGGGCTTCCCACTTGCCTTGGGGGGCAAGGCACCCTCCTGGCCGCCGCCCCCCACCCTAGATGGGTTCTGGCCAGCGCCCCCCCTCCTAGGGGGCCTATATAAAGGGGGGAGGGAGGGCAGCAATAACTACAGCCTTGGGCGCCTCCCTCTCCCCCTGCAACACCTCTCTCTCTCTCGTATATGCTCGGTGAAGCCCTGCCGGCATCCCGCTACATCCACCACCACGCCGTCGTGCTGCTGGATCTCCATCAACCTCTCCTTCCCCCTTGCTGGATCAAGAAGGAGGAGACGTCGCTGCACTGTACGTGTGTTGAACGCGGAGGTGCCGTCTGTTCGGCACTCGGTCATCGGTGATTTGGATCACGGCGAGTATGACTCCGTCATCCACGTTCATTGGAACGCTTCCGCTCGCGATCTACAAGGGTATGTAGATGCACTCCTTTCCCCTCGTTGCTAGTATACTCCATAGATGCATCTTGGTGAGCGTAGGAAAATTTTAAAATTATGCTACGATTCCCAACACTAGCTCCCTCTGTAAACTAATGTAAGAGCGTTTAGATTACCAAATAGTGACCTAAACGCTCTTATATTAGTTTACGGAGGGAGTATATATCATAGATGACCGTATTTATGAATTGAGCCCTATAAGGCTGGCTGTAATGGGGAGTATTATATATATACTAGTAGTATCATGCATGCATATATATGATAGTGTAGCTAGGATACTACTTCCGTAATGCATAGTATCATAATTAAGTTAACATCTTAGGTTGCCTTACTAATTGTGATGCATCACACAAAGTAGTAGTACAACATTTAATATGACACGTATCATGATATGATACCACATCCTCTCTTGTGTGCCACATCATCCAGAAAGTCTAGTTGGCATGCATGATACCGCTTATGATAATACCATTACAACCAGCCTAAACTGGAAAGGGAGGGAGTATGAGACTAGCCACAATGGAGAGTAGTACATGTTGGGGAACGTAGTAATTTCAAAAAAAATTCCTACGCACACGCAAGATCATGGTGGTGCATAGCAACGAGAGGGGAGAGTGTTGTCCACGTACCCTCGTAGACCGAAAGCGGAAGCGTTAACACAACGCGGTTGATGTAGTCGTACGTCTTCACGATCCGACCGATCAAGTACCGAACGCACGGCACCTCCGAGTTCAGCACACGTTCAGCTCGATGACGTCCCTCGAACTCCGATCCAGCCGAGTGGTGAGGGAGAGTTTCGTCAGCACGACGGCGTGGTGACGATGATGATGTTCTACCGACGCAGGGCTTCGCCTAAGCACCGCTACGATATTATCGAGGTGTAATATGGTGGAGGGGGGCACCGCACACGGCTAAGAGATCGTTGATCAATTGTGTGTCTAGAGGTGCCCCCTGCCCCCGTATATAAAGGAGCAAGGGGGGGTTCGGCCGGCCAAGGGGAGAGGCGCGCCAGGAGGAGTCATACTCCTACCGGGAGTAGGACTCCCCCCTTTTCCATGTTGGACTAGGAGAGAGAGGGGGAAGAGGTGGAGGGGAGGAAGGAAAGGGGGGGCGCCGCCCCCCTCTCCTTGTCCTATTCGGACTGGGGGGGAAGGGGCGCGCGGCCCTGCCCTGGCCTCCTCTCCTCTCTTCCACCTAGTCCCACTAAGGCCCATTAAGTTACCGGGGGGTTCCGGTAACCTCCCGGTATTCCGGAAAAATCCCGATTTCACCCGGAACACTTCCGATATCCAAACATAGGCTTCCAATATATCAATCTTTATGTCTCGACCATTTCGAGACTCCTCGTCATGTCCGTGATCACATCCGGGACTCCGAACAACCTTCGGTACATCAAAACATATAAACTCATAATATAACTGTCATCGTAACGTTAAGCGTGCGGACCCTACGGGTTCGAGAACTATGTAGACATGACCGAGACACGTCTCCGGTCAATAACCAATAGCGGGACCTAGATGCCCATATTGGCTCCCACATATTCTACGAAGATCTTTATCGGTCAGACCGCATAACAACATACGTTGTTCCCTTTGTCATCGGTATGTTACTTGCCCGAGATTCGATCGTCGGTATCTCAATACCTAGTTCAATCTCGTTACCGGCAAGTCTCTTTACTCGTTCCGTAATACATCATCTCGCAACAAACTCTTTAGTTGCAATGCTTGCAAGGCTTAAGTGATGTGCATTACCGAGAGGGCCCAGAGATACCTCTCCGACAATCGGAGTGACAAATCCTAATCTCGAAATACGCCAACCCAACAAGTACCTTCGGAGACACCTGTAGAGCACCTTTATAATCACCCAGTTACGTTGTGACGTTTGGTAGCACACAAAGTGTTCCTCCGGTAAACAGGAGTTGCATAATCTCATAGTCATAGGAACATGTATAAGTCATGAAGAAAGCAATAGCAACATACTAAACGATCGAGTGCTAAGCTAACGGAATGGGTCAAGTCAATCACATCATTCTCCTAATGATGTGATCCCGTTAATCAAATGACAACTCATGTCTATGGCTAGGAAACTCAACCATCTTTGATTAACGAGCTAGTCAAGTAGAGGCATACTAGTGACACTATGTTTGTCTATGTATTCACACATGTATCAAGTTTCCGGTTAATACAATTCTAGCATGAATAATAAACATTTATCATGAAATAAGGAAATAAATAATAACTTTATTATTGCCTCTAGGGCATATTTCCTTCAGTACACTAGTAACATACACATATCCCTAGACTATATATGTTACTACCTTCATAGTGGGTAGTAACATAAGTGTAGTGCCATGCAAAGCTTCATTTCTTAGGTTACAAACTCATATTGCATTGGGACATGTGATGCTACAGTAACTAGCTAAGTTACTGAAACTATCTCTCTCCTCATTAACTTATTGCCACATAAGCAAGTTTGCTGAGTTGGAGTCGGTGTTACTGCTGAAGTTACTCCCACCGTGGCTAGTCTGATACTAGCTAGTCGTCTATGATATACTAGCTACCTCACTAACAGCATGCATGGTTAATAATACAGCCAAGGGTCGGCTATAAGAAGTTGCCATGTCATATACAGCCAACCTCTTAGCGGGCATGTACAATAATAAGTTTTATATACGTACTACTTTATCAATAGTTGGACCACCTTACATCCTCACAAAGTGTCTTGGGTCCCGTGTTGCAGCTGGCTCTACTAACCAAGAGCCCGCTTCTCTTCTCTTTCCTCCAACTAATAAGCACATACTCCCTCCATTTTTATATACAAGGCCACTATCAAAATTACAATTTGCAACTATACAAGGCCACTAACACTAATCAAGACGAAATTAATTGTGTTTGCCTCATTTTAGCAAAGGAGGACATTAATTATCCCTTGCATGCATGCGGGTGTGAGGAGGTTGGCTTGAATGCGCCTCCTTAATCAACCCAAAAGGAGTGAGAGCATTGGTTACTATGGGTGGAAGAGAAAAATAAACATTAATTAACACGTTAAACAAGGAGACAAGTTGGCTTGCAACATTGGCTTAAGCATGCATTAACGTTTGCCTTGGTACCTGTAATATAGGTTTGTGGCCTTGTATATAAAAATGGAGGGAGTATATATTATTCTATTCCTTATAGCCAGACTACCCACAGTGGAAGTAACATAGGTAGTAACATCACACATATCTAGATAAAATAGATGATGTGGCAAGCAATAAATGAAGAAATGGAGGAAAGTGGATATGTGTGATTGTTACGACCTATGTTACTCCCACTGTGGGTATAGTCTTACTATAGTATGAGACTACCCACAATGGGAGTAACAACATAGGTAGTAACATCACACATATCAAGATAAATTAAGTAGATGATGTGGCAAGCAATAAATGAAGAAAGAGAGGAAAGTAGTAACATAGCTAGTTACTAGTAGTATGAGTAACATCACATGTACATATCAAGGCAAGATGTGTCTATAGCCTAATAAATGAAGTGTTGCATGTTACCACACATATATGTTACTCCCCACTATAGAGGTAGTAACATAGACTAGTAACACATGGGCATGTTACTAGTCTATGTTACTACCCATTGTGGCTAGTCTGAGTAACATCACACATCTCAAGGCAAGATGAGTCTATAGCCTAATAAATGAAGTGTTGCATGTTACTACACATATGTTACTCCCCACTATAGAGGTACTAACATAGACTAGTAACATTCTATGTTACTACCCATTGTCGCTAGTCTTATGTCACTCTATTGTGTACTTACTTGCTCTAATGCATAGTATCATAGAGTAGCTAGTATCATATGTAGTACTTTATTTATATTGTCATGCATGACACATAGTAGCATAACATTTATTATGATACGGTTTCATGATATGATACTTAACCCTCTCTTTCTTCATTTAATTAATTCTATGACAACTCATCAAAATTGCCTAGTTGGCATGCATGATACTAGTTATGATACCCCCTTACTATCAGCCTAGCAAAGGTGTACAGATCATTTGTGCGTCGCTTTGTGAGTTTTCATCCGTTTGTTCGAGAAGCGGGGAGAAGTTTCAAACATTTCGGCTGCGAGGTGCGGCCACTGGCGTAGGCCTAGTTGGTATTTTAATTACAGAAAATTCAGATGGAGTTCGGACATCATCAAAATCGATGTGTGCCTGTGGCGTGCTCTCACGACCCTGTGGAAAAAAGTTGGTAAAGTTTGGCACAAGTTTTGATGACCGCTCCTTCCAAACCAGAGCATCTCACATGAAGGATCATGGTTTTCCAAAAGGAGACCTGTCAATTCAAACTCATGTGGTCGGTGACTTCATCGTTTGGCCTCATAAAATTTCCACGGTACGCAATCACCATTATACCACGGGTTTGATTTTCTGGCGCATTTCAGGTATCGTTAGCTATATTTAAGACATTTTTTGAGATTAACGTGCATTTTGTGCATAAAAATAAAATTACAACCGGAACTGCATGTGCTGTCGAAAGGGATGAGGATCGCCTTTCGATCTGGGAGCATCCAACGGTGCAGACGTACGATCCGTGGGGTTTGGGTTCTGGCCAATCAAAAAGCACGACTCAGATCGTGGGCGGGGTGGCAGAGTTTGGTCGGCACACGGCTTTCATCAACGAACCGTGTGCTATTCGCAAACCAAATTGCATATTTTTGTTCACACATACTGTAGTGAGATCAATTGAGTGTGCTACCTCTATGATATAATAATAATAATAATAACAATAATAACAAAAAACAGTTCATATTCATTGCCTGAGCTAACAGCATATCAAGGTCAACATATTAATGGTTCTTACATCAACAGAAAACTGGGCATAACTCATAAATTCAGTACACGCGACAGTTCTAAATTGAACAAATTAAGTTGCAGGGTAGGCATAAAGACTAGTCTTACAGATTAATTCCCATGTACATGGGGGAACTGGGATCATTAAGTTGACCCCTAATGAACTTGGGGTTTTTGATGATTTTACGCTTCTTTGTTGCACTGGTGCGCGATCCCTCGGCAACTCATCAAATTCATCATACTCGTCCTGATCGGCAACATCATGGACACCCAGTACCTTTCTCTTTCCATGCATCGCTAAATGGCCGTTCTTACGCAAGGGGTCTTCCACAAAGAAAATCTGGGTAGCATCGCTGGCACGAATGAATGGGTTCGCGTGATATGCCATTGTTGTCCTGTTAACACAGGTCTTCCTGTACTCATCAATCCTTACCTCACCAAGAGGGATCCATGTGCACCTGAATAATTCCACCTTAACTTTCACATTGTCAAGCTCCCAAATCTCTTTGATGGTTCCATAGTATACCCTTTTATCAGCTTCATTTACAGTCATGCATTCTATTTGAACAGAGCTGTTCTGATACGAGGTCTTCTTATCACGTTCCTCAGTGTAGAACATGTATCAATTTATGTCATATGCTAGGTATGTCAACACCGTAGGTGATGGCTTTTGTGCCAACCACGTAGCAATGTCATCGATGGATCCTTGTGCCAAACGATTCTTCAGCCATTCGGCGTACTTCTTAGTGTGCTCCTTCATCTCCACTTCTGATGATGGCACCATTGGTAAGAAGCTTTGGCGTATCTTCGCCAAGTGTTCTTCGGCATAAGAGATGAGAACTGGGCTGTTAAGCAGTACCGTCAAATGGGCTTTCTCTGCCAATTCTCTGGGTGCAGCCATTTGCGTGCCAGCAAGGACCGGCTTACCTTTCAGCCTTCCCTCGTGGCGAGAGAGGGGCAAACCTATAGGTCTTTGTTTCATGTATTCGGTGCAAAACTCAACCACCTCCTCCGCGGTATAACCTTGTAGGATGCTTGCCTCTGGATGGTTTCGGTTCCGACAAAAGCGCTTCAGTATTCCCATGAACCACTCGAAGGGATACATGTTGCGAAGAAACACATAACCACAATACTTTATCTCGTCGACAAGGTGCACAGTGAGATGGACCATTACATCAAAGAATGACGGTGGGAAAAACATCTCTAGGTTGGACAATATTCTTGCAATATCATCTTGTATATTATACAACTCTTTAGGATCTACAACTTTCTGCCATAGTTTGTTGAAGAAATCACAGAGGTCAATGAGTGTGTTTCTTATATCTTTCTCCATTAGATTCCTGATGGCCACTGGGAGGATTTGTGTCAACATTACGTGGCAATCATGTGACTTCATGTGTCCCAACTTCATTTTACCTGAGCTCACATCCACGACACTTCTGATGTTTGCGCAGTAGGAAGAGGGTGTCTTAACTGACAACAAATAGGTGAAGAACTGTGTTGCTTCTTTTGTACTGAAATTGTAACTCTGGCAAGCTTTGATGAATTTGTCATCATCTTATGCTTCACTCTTGCGTTGTGATTGATCAGCAAGCATATCGAGCCGTGAACCGTCACCATCCTTTCTTTTACCTTTAATCTTGAGCAGAGTACCAAGGATGCTTTCACATACGTTCTTCTCTACATGCATGACATCGATGCAGTGACATACACGTAGAATCTCCTAGTAAGGTAATTTCCAGAACACCGATTTCTTCTTAAACACTTGATCCTTGGGTGTTAGTTTCACCGTCAAAGGGTGGTTCTTGCAAAGCACAACATTAATCTTTTTAGCCATGTTGTGGACCACCTCCCCATCATAGGGTCTTGGGGCCACACCTGCCTCTGTTGTACCATCAAATTCAGCTTTCATCTTTCGGTATGGGTGATTCATCCGCAAGAACCTACGATGACGCAAATACACTGTTTTGCGCGAGTTGGGAAGTCTTCTGCTAGCTGTCCTATCCATGCATGTGACACACCCTACATCTCCCTTTGTTTTCTGCCCCGATGTGTTGCCTAATGCCGGCATATCTTGAATGGTGTGCACCAGCATCGCATGTAGATCGAAAATCTCCTTTCTGTAAGCATCATAACATTTTACAGCAGGCGCATCTATCCACACTGTCAGCAGTTCTTCTACCAGTAGCTGAAAGTAAATGTCGATGTCATTTCCAGGTTGCTTCGGGCCTTGGATAATCATTGACATCATAATGTATTTTTTCTTCATACACAACCAAGGAGCTAGGTTATATATGCACAGAAGCACCGGCCATGTGTTGTGATTGGTGCTCATATCGCCAAAAGGATTCATCCCGTCTGTACACTCCCCGAGCCTTATACTTCTAGGATCCTTGGCAAATTTTTCAAACTTGTTGTCGATTAATCCCATTGAGCCCCATCTCTCGGGTGCCTCATAAACCTATCCACAATTCGCTCATCATGATGCCACCGCAACCTCTTTGCCTCTCTAGGGTTTGCAAACAAATGCCTCAACCTTGGAATTAAAGGCAAGTACCAAACAACCTTGAACGAGATTCCTGTCTTGATCTCGTCGTCCAATTTGTACTTGTCCTTTGCTCTCCTGCGCTTGTATCGTGCATGCTTGCATGTGGGACATGCACGAAAATCTTTGTACTCACCACGGTACAATATACAATCATTCACACAAGCGTGTATCTTCTGTACTTCAAGTTCCAATGGGCAAACAATTTTCTTTGCTTCATTCATGCTTCTGGGGAGCACATTATCTTCCGGAAGAATATCTTTGAAAATACCTAAGATCTCTGTGAAGCCCTTGTTTGATAGACCGTTTGCTGCTTTAAATCTGAGAAGCGCCAAGGTGGCACTCAACCTAGTATATTTCTTTTTGCAAACTGGATACCATTCTTTCTTGGAGTCTGCATCAATGGTTGGCAGATCCTTGTACCCAATCATATCCTTTTTTGGGCCCTCAAAATCTGCAATCATAGCAGCAAAATCTGGCATATCAAGATCGTCGTCATCTGTGTGGACGTCTTGGTTTTCCAGTGGGCGTTTCGGCTTTTCGGTGTTCCATTGGTAGCTTGGCGCCTCTGCCCCGATGTTAGATTCAACATCGATGTGACACTGATCGGGGTTTGGCATCTCGATGCCCTGGGTATCTTCATCCATGACCTCCTCTTCACCGTGTCTGGTCCAACGTGTATATCCATCCATGAATCCCCTAGAGACTAAGTGCATCTGGACATCTACAACTTCATGTGACTCTATATTGGCACAATCAGTACATGGACACAGGATGTAATCCGCATCGCCAATTATCCTCTTTGTACTTTCAGCCAAATTCATGAACTCTGTCACGCCACTGATAAAATCTACGGTTTTCCGATTCTTCATCCATCAAGATCGTTCCAGCTGCAGCAGACTAATGGTAATTAAAAACAAAACAACAGCATTAATACACGGATTAACTGCTGCCTAGAGATGCGTGCATAAATCACAAGGTTTTATTTTAATAATTACTGAGGGCGCTCCATGTTGTTATCCAGACGTGCAATGACAAAAATTAATGGCCAGTCAATTTACACGCAGAGTACTAGTACAACACTACACTTAGGAATTGAATACCTTAATTAAGCCACTCATGAAAAGAATACCTTAATTAATTAACCGCGCGGCGACCTCCACCCAGCAGACAGACAAGCGCGATGCGGCGGCACGCCGAGACAGCAGGGTCGAGGAGCAAAGCTTAGTGCGGCTGCCGCCTGAAGTTCGACCTCCACTATCTCGCCATCGACCGTGATGGATGTGCTCGAATCACGCCACCGCCGACCTCGATGGTAGAGGTCCTCCTATCTCCCACCGCAGACCGAGGATTGACCTCCTATGACACCGCCACCGCCCACCGACCGAGGATTGACCTCTTCTCCGGTAGCCGCTGCCTAGGCCGCCGCCGCCATCTATATGCAGAGCAGCTGTTTTTTTTACGGATATCCGCGGAGCGGCTGTTTACACGGTATCTCACCGTAACTCAATTATATGGATAGGGTAGTACATCACATACGGTTATGTAACGGCAACCGTGTCTAACCTACGTTGTCTTCTCACACTGTTTGGTGCGGAAATCGTGTGTGACATTGTAATACCCAACACAAACGACATGTACAAACAGTGTGTCGTATACAACATATATATAGTGCCAATAGTAGTTCCCGGCCATTAGCTTATCTCCAAAGTTTTCCCATTTGCCCCAAATCCCTACATAGACTCCAAATTCCCTCGGGTGGTGCTGACATTGGGGGAATGCGGACGAGTGGTGCTGATGGTTTCGGTGCGGTTGCTCCTGCTCGTATCGCCACCGAGCACTTGCCTAAGGTCATCAGAAGGCAGGTGTACTACGGATCCGAATTGTCCTGTCAGGTTCCAATCTATCCCGATCTTTTTTAGCATGTCCAAAGTATAGGTCCTTGTTGAATCCGTCCTGAATGAACCCCCCCGGAAAGCGATATGCCGCCGGATCCGGAGATTGACTCCAGACTCCCGCAACACGAGTTCGACTCCGAGTTTTGCGCCACCGAGAAGTACCAAAAGCTGAGTTGTGTGCACACGCACACTCCCGCTCGACGTGTATGCACGGAGGGATTTGACATTGGCAGGCGGTTTCTCAGTTGCCCCTTAGAGGTTAGTGTTAATTAAGTTCATCATTTTACTTCAGTTAATGCCACCGCTCATCCAGAATACTATTTAACATTGGTAGGGATGTGAGGCTTGTGCCTTTGTTAACTGGCTGGATGAAGAATGCCGTGGTAGGGCTCGGAGTGTTATCACCAAGCTTGCGGAAGATAACGTAAAGCTGAAGAAGAAACTGGTTGATCTGGAATGTACAATTAGTACAATGAAGCAAGAAAGAATCAATCACAGGCAACAGATGAAAGCAAGAGACAAGAAGGAACTAGCATGTGTAGTTGTGGTTGTCGCATTAGCCATGTTCTATGCGCTATTTGCAATGATGATTAGGGGTTTTGTTTGACAGTATTGCTAAAGCACATCTAGATGTGCTCTAAGTAATGCACATCTAGGTCCTATGCCATTGATGTTACGCGAAGATTCGTGCAGATATTTTTCTTTGTCTTTTTTCTTTTCCTTTCTAGTTTCATTATTACTGGCTTTATCAATAACCCACAAGTATAGGGGATCAATTGTAGCCTCTTTCGATAAGTAAGAGTGTCGAACCCAACGAGGAGCTAAAGGTAGAACAAATATTCCCTCAAGTTCTATCGACCACCGATACAACTCTACGGACGCTTGACGTTCGCTTTACCTAGAACAAGTATGAAACTAGAAGTACTTTGTAGGTGTTGTGGGATAGGTTTGCAAGAAGATAAAGAGCGCGTAAATAAAAAGTAGGGGCTGTTTAGATAAAGACACAATAAAGTAAATATAGCGAGTGTGGAAAAGTGGTGGTAGGAGTTGCGAAATTGTCCCTAAGCAATTGGCTACTTTACTAGACTGATAGCAAGTTTTATGTGGGAGAGGCCACTGCTAGCATGTCATCCCTGACTTGGAATTCTATGCACTTATGATTGGAACTATTAGCAAGCATCCGCAACTACTAACGTTCATTAAGGTAAAACCCAACCATAGCATTAAGATATATTGGTCCCCCTTCAATCCCGTATGCATCAATTTCTATGCTAGGTTGAAGCTTCTGTCACTCTTGCCCTCCAATACATAGTCCTATCAACATACAACTAGCCCTGTGGTGTGATCCACGCGCGCTCTCATATGATGGGCACCAAAGGACAGCAACATAACCACAAGCAAATCAAATCAATCATAGCAATTCATCAACCATCGATAGGACAACGAAAATCTACTCAGACATCATAGGATGGCAAGACATCATTGGATAATAATATGAAGCATAAAGCACCATGTTCAAGTAGAGGGTACAGCGGGTTGCGGGAGAGTGGACCACTGTAGATAGAGGGGGGAAGGTGATGGAGATGTTGGTGAAGATGGCGGAGGTGTTGGTGAAGATCGCGGTGATGATGATGGTGGCCACGGCAGCGTTCCGGTGCCACCGGAAGAGAGGGGGAGAGGGGCCCCCTTCTTCTTCTTCTTCTTCCTTGACCTCCTCCCTAGATGGGAGAAGGGTTTCCCCTCTGGTCCTTGGCCTCCATGGCATGGGAGGGGCGAGAGCCCCTCCGAGATTGGATCTGTCGCTCTGTCTCTCTCTGTTTCTGCGTTCTCGTCTTCTGCCCTTTCACTGTTTCGTATATATATGGAGATCCGTAACTCCGATTGGATTGAAACCTTTGCCCGGATTTTTCTCTGAAAATTAGCTTTCTTGCGGCCGAAGAAGAGCAGGAACCGCCTTACAGGTGGCCCACGAGGGTCAGGGGCGCGCCCAGGGGGCCGGCGCACCCCCTGCCTCGTGGCCACCTCGGGCACCGTCTCGCGTTGATTCTTCTTCCCATATTCTTCAAATATTCCAAAAATATTCTCCGTCCGTTTTTATCCTGTTTGGACTCCGTTTGATATGGGGTTTCTGCGAAACATAAAACATGCAACAAATAGGAACTGGCACTGGATCAATATGTTAGTCCCAAAAATAGTATAAAAAGTTGCCAAAAGTATATGAAAGTGGAATAATATTGGCATGGAACAATCAAAAATTATAGATACGACGGAGACGTATCAGCATCCCCAAGCTTAATTCCTGCTCGTCCTCGAGTAGGTAAATGATAAAAAGATAAATTTTGATGTGGAATGCTACCTAGCATAATCTTGATCATGTAATATAATCATGGCATGAATATTAATACACGAGTGATTCAAGGCAATAGTCTATCATTTGACATAAAAACAACAATACTTCAAGCCTACTAATAAAGCAATCATGTCTTTTCAAAATAACATGGCCAAAGAAAGTTATCCCTACAAAATCATATGGTCTGGCTATGCTCCATCTTCACCACACAAAATATTCACATCATGCACAACCCCGATGACAAGCCAAGCAATTATTTCATACTTTTGACGTTCTCAAACCTTTTCAACTTTCACGCAATACATGAGCATGAGCCATGGATATAGCACTATAGGTGGAATATAATATGATGGTGGAGGTTGTGTGGAGAAGACAAAAAGGATAAAGTCTCACATCGACGCGGCTAATCAACGGGCTATGGGGATGCCCATCAATTGATGTCAATGCAAGGAGTAGGGATTGCCATGCAACGGATGCACTAAGAGCTATAAGTATATGAAAGCTCAAACTGAAACTAAGTGGGTGTGCATCCAACTTGCTTGCTCTGAAGACCTCGGGCATTTGAGGAAGCCCATCATTGGAATATACAAGCCAAGTTCTATAATGAAAATTCCCACTAGTATATGAAAGTGATAACTCAAGACACTCTCTATATGAAGAACATGGTGCTACTCTGAGCACAAGTGTGGTAAAAGGATAGTAACATTGCCCCTTCTCTCTTTTTCTCTCATTTTTTTCTCTTTTTTTATTTTTTTGGTGGGCTTCTTTGGCCTCTTTTTTTATTTGGGCTTCTTTGGCCTCTTTTATTTTGATAACCTCACATGGGGCAATGTTCTAATAATGATGATCATCACACTTTCATTTACTTACAACTCAATATTACAACTCGATATCTACAACAAAGATATGACTCTATATGAATGCCTCCGGCGGTGTACCGGGATGTGCAATGATCTAGCGTAGCAATGACATCAAAAAACGGACAAGCCATGAAAACATCATGCTAGCTATCTTACGATCATGCAAAGCAATATGACAATAAATGCTCAAGTCATGTATATGATGATGATGGAAGTTGCATGGCAATATATCTCGGAATGGCTATGGAAATGCCATAATAGGTAGGTATGGTGGCTGTTTTGAGGAAGATATAATGAGGCTTATGTGTGACAGAGCGTATCATATCACGGGGTTTGGATGCACCAGCGAAGTTTGCACCAACTCTCGAGGTGAGAAAGGGCAATGCACGGTACCGAAGAGGCTAGCAATGATGGAAGGGTGAGAGTGCGTATAATCCATGGACTCAACATTAGTCATAAAGAACTCACATACTTATTGCAAAAATCTATTAGTCATCGAAACAAAGTACTACGCGCATGCTCCTAGGGGGATAGATTGGTAGGAAAAGACCATCGCTCGTCCCCGACCGCCACTCATAAGGAAGACAATCAATAAATAAATCATGCTCCGACTTCATCACATAACGGTTCACCATACGTGCATGCTACGGGAATCACAAACCTCAACACAAGTATTTCTACTAATCCACAACTACCCACTAGCATGACTCTAATATCACCATCTTTATATCGCAAAACTATTGCAAGGAATCAAACATATCATATTCAGTGATCTACAAGTTTTATGTAGGATTTTATGACTAACCATGTGAATGACCAGTTCCTGTCATCTCTCTAAATAGATATAAGTGAAGAAAGAGAGTTTAATTCTTTCTACAAAAGATATGCCCACGCTCTAACAAATATAAGTGAAGCAAAAGAGCATTCTACAAATGGCGGTTTTCTATGTGAAGAGAAACAGGCAATCCAAACTTCAAATGATATAAGTGAAGCACATGAAGCATTCTATAAAGCCATACTCAAAAGATATAAGTGAAGTGCAATGAGAATTCTATAAATCAACCAAGGACTATCTCATACCAGCATGGTGCATAAAAGAAAAATGAAAACTAAATGCAAAAGACGCTCCAAGATTTGCACATATCGCATGGACGAAACGAATCCGAAAACATACCGATACTTGTTGAAGAAAGAGGGGATGCCTTCCGGGGCATCCCCAAGCTTAGACGCTTGAGTCTCCTTGAATATTTACTTGGGGTGCCTTGGGCATCCCCAAGCTTGAGCTCTTGCCTCTCCTTCTTCTCCTCACATCGAGACCTTCTCGATCATCGAACACTTCATCCACACAAAACTTCACAGAAAACTCGGTAAGATCCGTTAGTATAATAAAGCAAATCACTACTATAAGTACTGTTGCAAACCAATTTATGTTTTGTTTTGGCATTGTAGCTACTGTAATATAACTTTTTCATGGCTTAATCCACTGATATAATTCGATAGTTTCTTCAAAACAAGCAAACTATGCATCAAAAACAGAATCTGTCTAAAACAGAACAGTCTGTAATAATCTGAACATTCACCATACTTATGATACTTGAAAAATTCTACAAAAATTAGGAAAAATAAAAAATTTGTATATAAAGACAGTGCAAAACGAATCAGAACCATTTAGCGTTCCAGTAAAAAATGTAAAATCGCGCACTACAGTCAAAGTTTCTGTCCTGCACCGTACAAACCAACAAGCATTGTAAACATCCTAAAGGCAAACCTTGGCACGTTATTTTTATAATACAATGGAATTGTACAAGGGGATAATTATTTTTGTTAAAAAGTTTCTGTAATTAAGATTCACAAAGTTTCCATGGTCATGAACAAAGTTCAAGGACGTCCCCCACTTTCACAATGCTCGTCTATCTCACTTTCACTTTTCTTTTTGAAAAGTTTTGGGTTCCCCTCTTTATTTTTTTGTTTTTAAACTATAAAAAAGCACACAACAGAAATAAATGAATCTCTAAAACTTCCGGGTTGTCTCCCTGGCAGCGCTTTCTTTAAAGCCATTAAGCTAGGCATATAGTGCTCAAGTAGTGAATCCACCCGGATCCCAAGGTATATCAAAGCCAATTCTAATTAGCAATGATTTGGCATTTAGTAGTGAGAACAAAGCAACATATATCAAGCAATAACGAAGTCTAACTCTCTTCCTATGCATCGGCATGTCATAAAAGAACAATTAATGCACACATAGTAAAGGCCAATGCATAGTAAGCAGTTTCTTGCAAAAAAATTCGTGTGGGAAACATAGAGAGGTGGAGATATAGTTCCTCTCTCATAATAATTGCAAGTTGGAGAAGCAAGCACATGCATATTATATTCATCAAAATAATCATGTGCAACGGTAAAAGGCAACCCATCAATATAATCCTTAATAAAGGCAATCTTCTCTGATATAGTGTAGTCGGGAGAATTCAAAAAGATAATAGGACTATCATGCGTGGGTGCAATAGCAACAATTTCATGTTTAACATAAGGAACTATAGAAAGTTCATCTCCATAAGCCTAATTCATATTGGCATCTTGGCCACAAGCATAGCAAGCTTCATCAAAAAGGGATATTTCAAGAGAGTTAACAGGATCATAACAGTCATCATAGCAATCATCCTTCGGTAAGCATGAAGGGGAATTAAACAATGTATGAGTTGAAGAGTTACTCTCATTAGAAGGTGGGCACGGGTGATCAATCCGCTCTTCCTCCTTTTGTTCTCCGCTCTCCTCCTCATCTTTTTCATCCAATGAGCTCATAGTTTCATCAATTTCTTCTTCCATAGACTCCCGCAAAATATTAGTCTCTTCTTGGACAGCGGAGGAGACCTCGATATATGGTTTAACATAGGCATTAGAAGCATAATTCTCATAACAATATTCAAGTATGGCAAAATTTCCAGATTTGTAAAGAGTAGCATCATACGTTTCAATCAAAGAAGCAATTTCATAAGCACCCTTAAAAGCAACAAATTCTTCAATTTGTTGAACATCATAGTAATTATAAACACCCTTAGCATAAGAAGATACGATTCCATTATCACTAAACAAACATTGGTAGGGAAGGTGTTTCTTAGGGTCTTCAGAACAACAAGTAATATCATATATTTCGCATAAATTCCAAGCATAGCATTGCAAACGATGAATTTGATCCAGTAAATGTTTCCCTTTTTCAGATATGCGGTGTCGCACATAACAAGCATGCTCATCTAAAGATTTGCCCTCAACTAAGCTAGTTGGGGTTTCAGCACGAGCACATAGGGATCGAAGATGATCCAAGTAATAAGCTTCAGGAGTGTGATAGATTTTGAGTGGTTCTTCAACCATTGGTTCTGTAGGTACAACTAATTTTTTTGGTATTTTGCGTTTCCTACCCATAACTAAAGATAGAAAACAACTAAGAACAGCAAATAAAAATTACTTTGTGATAAAGCAAACAAGCACACACGAGAATATTCACCCCACGCTATGACTCCCCGGCAACGGCGCCAGAAAAAGGTCTTGATAACCCACAAGTATAGGGGATCAATTGTAGCCTCTTTCGATAAGTAAGAGTGTCGAACCCAACGAGGAGCTAAAGGTAGAACAAATATTCCCTCAAGTTATATCAACCACCGATATAGCTCTACGCACGCTTGACATTCGCTTTACCTAGAACAAGTATGAAACTAGAAGTACTTTGTAGGTGTTGTGGGATAGGTTTGCAAGAAGATAAAGAGCGCGTAAATAAAAAGTAGGGGCTGTTTAGATAAAGACACAATAAAGTAAATATAGCGAGTGTGGAAAAGTGGTGGTAGGAGTTGCGAAATTGTCCCTAAGCAATTGACTACTTTACTAGACCGATAGCAAGTTTTATGTGGGAGAGGCCACTGCTAGCATGTCATCCCTGACTTGGAATTCTATGCACTTATGATTGGAACTATTAGCAAGCATCCGCAACTACTAACGTTCATTAAGGTAAAACCCAACCATAGCATTAAGATATATTGGTCCCCCTTCAATCCCGTATGCATCAATTTCTATGCTAGGTTGAAGCTTCTGTCACTCTTGCCCTCCAATACATAGTCCTATCAACATACAACTAACCCTATGGTGTGATCCACGCGCGCTCTCATATGATGGGTACCAAAGGACAGCAACATAACCACAAGCAAATTAAATCAATCATAGCAATTCATCAACCACCGATAGGACAACGAAAATCTACTCAGACATCATAGGATGGCAACACATCATTGGATAATAATATGAAGCATAAAGCACCATGTTCAAGTAGAGGGTACAGCGGGTTGCGGGGGAGTGGACCGCTGTAGATAGAGGGGGCAAGGTGATGGCCATGTTGGTGAAGATGGCGGAGGTGTTGGTGAAGATCGCGGTGATGATGATGGTGGCCACGGCAGCGTTCCGGCGCCACCGGAAGAGAGGGGGAGAGGGGATCCCCTTCTTCTTATTCTTCCTTGACCTCCTCCCTAGATGGGAGAAGGGTTTCCCCTCTGGTCCTTGGCCTCCATGGCATGGGAGGGGCGAGAGCCCCTCCGAGATTGGATCTGTCTCTCTGTCTCTCTCTGTTTCTGCGTTCTCGTCTTCTGCCCTTTCACCATTTTGTATATATATGGAGATCCGTAACTCCGATTGGATTGAAACCTTCACCCAGATTTTTCTCCAAAAATTAGCTTCCTTGCGGCCGAAGAAGAGCAGCAACCTCCTTACGGATGGCCCATGAGGGTCAGGGGCGCGCCTAGGGGGGCAGGCGCGCCCCCTGCCTCGTGGCCACCTCGGGCACCGTCTCGCGTTGATTCTTCTTCCCATATTCTTCAAATATTTCAAAAATATTCTCCGTCCATTTTTATCCGTTTGGACTCCGTTTGACATGGGGTTTATGCGAAACATAAAACATGCACCAAACAAGAACTGGCACTGGGCACTGGATCAATATGTTAGTCCCAAAAATAGTATAAAAAGTTGCCAAAAGTATATGAAAGTGGAATAATATTGGCATGGAACAATCAAAAATCATAGATACGACGGAGTCGTATCACTACACAGGAGCACACACTCTGCAACCATGTCGAGCGATAGCGAGGACGATAGTTCGGCCAACAGTCTGGCGCCCGATGACAGGTCAACATCGGAATCATCCCGCTCGTCTTCCATGAGTCCGGCGTTGAGCCCAGACCTCGATTATATCCGGTTCATGGAAGGGCCGCCGCCTCAGGAGTCGTCAGACGATAACCAGATGGACGAGGAGTCGTTGGAGGATGAAGAAGAGGACGCCGATGATGAGGAGGAGGAATGGTCGAATGAGGAGGAGGACGAAGACGACAGCAATGACGATGACGACGGCGGCGGCGATGAAAAGCCAACGGTCAGCGGCAAGAAGCGTCCTCGTCAAGACGATGTCCCGGGGCCATCCAACAAGAACAATAAGAAGAAGAAGGACTAAATTAAGCAGATTGTATATATCTTTATTTATCCTGTCAATCTCATTTTCAGACGGTTAGTAATATGTATTCGACAGAGATCTTTTACATTATCGCCTACAGGTTGGTTTGTTGAACTGTGTGCCCTGATGAGCACACAATTCACAAAGAAAGACCGTATGGGCTGTCTATAATGATCGCACACAATTCTGATTACCGACCTGTTTGCCAGATATCACACACATCTGTTACACCGAATCGTTTGTGTTCACCTCACTCATCGCAAACGGTTCATCGGAGTGAACGGTATGCCGTATATCGCACACACCTTGATCTGGCTGCCCGTTTCTGTTGTTTTGTCTCATCGCAAACAGTTCGTACAGATCAACCGTATGCCCCTCATCGCACACGCAACTATAATCTGAACCGTGTTTGATGTATCATTCATCGCAAACATTTTGCATCATTTCTGACGGTTTTCATACAGCACCGTTTGCGATTATTGCATCGCACACAGTTTCTCGAAGGGTCTCTGATCGTAGTGTCGCGTTAGCAGCATCCTGCAGTAGTGATGTGTTGTCATTTTATGAACGGGATCACATCATTAGGATAATGATGTGATGGACAAGACACATTCGTTAGCTTAGCATAATGATCTTTAAGTTTTATTGCTACTGCTTTCTTCATGACTTATACATATTCCTTTGACTATGAGATTATGCAACTCCTGGATACCGGAGGAATACCTTGTGTGCTATCAAACGTCACGACGTAACTGGGTGATTATAAAGATGCTCTACAAGTATCTCCGAAGGTGTTTTGTTGGGTTGGCATAGATCGAGATTAGGATTTGTCACTCCGAGTATCGGAGAGGTATCTCTGGACCCTCTCGGTAATGCACATCATAATAAGCCTTGCAAGCAATGTGACTAATGAGTTAGTTGCGGGATGATGCATTACGGAACGACTAAAGAGACTTGCTGGTAACAAGATTGAACTAGGTATGAAGATACCGACGATCGAATCTCGGGCAAGTAACATACCGATGACAAAGGGAATAACGTATGTTGTCATAACGATTCGACCGATAAAGATCTTCATAGAATATGTGGGAGCCAATATGAGCATCCAGGTTCCGCTATTGGTTATTGACCGGAGAGGTGTCTCGATCATGTCTACATAGTTCTCGAACCCGTAGGGTCCGCACGCTTAACGTTCGATGACGATTTGTATTATATGAGTTGTGTGATTTGGTGACCGAGTGTTGTTTGGTGTCCCGGATGAGATCACGGACATGACAAGGAGTCTCGAAATGGTCGAGAGGTAAAGATTGATATATTGGATGATATTATTCGGACACCGGAAGTGTTTCGGAGTGTATCGGATACATATCGGAGTACCGGGGGGTTACCGGAACCCCCCGAGGGAAGATATGAGGCATATGGGCCATAGGAGGGAGGCAAACCAGCCCCATAGGGGTGGCGCCCCCCAAGGGAAGAGTCCGAATTGGACAAGGGGAGGGGGCGGCAGCCCCCTTTCCTTCTCCCTCTCCCTCTACTTCCCCCTTTCCCCCTCCGATAAAAGGAAGGGGGGGCGAATCCTACTAGGAGCCCAAGTGGGACTCCTCCCACTTGGGGCGCGCCTAGGGCCGTCCTCCTCCCCTCTCCCTCCTTTATATACGGGGGTGGGGGCCGCCTCCAAGACACACAATTGTTCCAAGCCGTGTGCGGCGCCCCTCTCCACAGTTTACGCCTCCGGTCATATTCACGTAGTGCTTAGGCAAAGCCCTGTGCGGATAACTTCACCATCACCATCACCACACCGTCGTGCTGTTGGAACTCTCCCTCGACACTTTTCTGGATCAAGAGTTCGAGGGACGTCATCGAGCTGAACGTGTGCAAAACTCGGAGGTGTCGTACGTGGACACACTCTCCCCCTCTTGTTGCTATGCATCTCTTAGATAGATCATGCGTGAGCGTAGGATTTTTTAAAAAAACTGCATGCTATGTTCCCCAACAGTGGTATCAGAGCCAGGTTTATGCGTAGATGATATGCACGAGTAGAACACAAAGAGTTGTGTGTGGTGATAGTCATACTGCTTACCACCAACGTCTTATTTTGATTCGGCGGTATTGTTGGATGAAGCGGCCCGGACCAACCTTACATGACCATGTTCATGAGACCGGTTCCACCGACAGATGTGCAACTAGTTTTGCATAAAGGTGGCTAGCGGGTGTCTGTTTCTCCAACTTTAGTTGAATCGAATTTGACTACAACCGGTCCTTGTTGAAGGTTAAAACAACAAACTTGACGAAACATCGTTGTGGTTTTGATGCGTAGGTAAGAACGGTTCTTACTAGAAGCCCGTAGCATCCACGTAAAACTTGCAACAACAAAGTAGAAGACGTCTAACTTGTTTTTGCAGGGCATGTTGTGATGTGATATGGTCAAGACATGATGTGATATATGTTGTTGTATGAGATAATCATGTTTTGTAAAAGTTATCGGCAACTGGCAGGAGACTTATGGTTGTCGCTTTATTGTATGAGATGCACACGCCATGTAATTGCTTTTCTTTATCACTATGCAATAGTTGTAGAAGCAATAGTTGGCGAGATGACCACGACGCTACGATGGAGATCAAAGTGTGAAGCCGGTGACGATGGAGATCATGATGGTGCTTTGGAGATGGAGATCAAAAGCACAAGATGATGATGGCCATATCATGTCACATATTTTGATTGCATGTGATGTTTATCTTTTATGCATCTTATTTTGCTTAGTACGGCGGTAGCATTATAAGATGATCCCTTACTAAAAATTTCAAGGTATAAGTGTTCTCCCTGAGTATGCACCGTTGTGACAGTTCGTCGTGCCGAGACACCACGTGATGATCGGGTGTGATAAGCTCTACGTTCACATACAACGGGTGCAAGACAGTTTTTCATGTGCGGAATACTCGGGTTAAACTTGATTAGCCTAGCATGTACAGACATGGCCTCGGAACACTGGAGACCGAAAGGTTGAGCGTGAATCATATAGTAGATATGATCAACATAGAGATGTTCACCATTTAAAACTACTCCATCTCACGTGATGAGACATGGTTTAGTTGATTTGGATCATGTGATCATTTAGACGACTCGAGGGATGTCTATCTAAGTGGGAGTTCCTAAGTAATATGATTAATTGAACTTAATTTATCATGAACTTAGTCCAGATAGTTTTTGCATATCTATGTTGTAGATCAATGGCCCGTGCTACCGTTCCCTTAAATTTTAATGTGTTCCTAGAGAAAGCTAAGTTGAAAGATGATGGTAGCAACTACACGGACTTGGTCCGTAACTTGAGGATTATCCTCATTGCTGCACAGAAGAATTATGTCCTTGATGCACCGCTAGGTGTGCCACCCCCTCCGGCAACTGCAGACATTGTGAGCCTGGCAATCGCGTGTTGATGACCACTCGATAGTTTAATGTGCCATACTTTACGGCTTAGAATCGAGACTTCAAAGACGTTTTGAACATCATGGAGCATATGAGATGTTCCAGGAGTTGAAGTTAATATTTCAAGCAAATGCCCGAGTTGAGAGATATGAAGTCTCTAACAAGTTCTATAGCTGCAGGATGGAGGAGAACAGTTATGTTAGTGAACACATACTCATAATGTCTGGGTATCATAACCACTTGACTTAGGTGGGAGTTAATCTTCCAGATGATAGTGTTATTGACAGAGTTCTTCAATCACTGCCACCAAGCTATAAAGGCTTCGTGATGAACTATAATATGCAAGGGATGGATAATACTATTCCCGAGCTCTTCGCAATGCTCAAAGTTGCGGAGGTAGAAATCAAGAAGGAGCATCAAGTATTGATGGTTAACAAGACCACTAGTTTCAAGAAAAAGGGCAAAGGAAAGAAGGGGAACTTCAAGAAGAATGGCAAGCAAGTTGCCACTCCCGGGAAGAAGCCCAAGTCTGGACCTAAGCCTGAAACTGAGTGCTTCTACTTCAAAGGGATTGGTCACTGGAAGAAGAACTGCCCCAAGTATTTGGCGGATAAGAAGGATGGCGAAGTGAACAAAGGTATATTTGATATACATGTTATTGATGTGTACCTTACTAATGCTCGTAGTTGTGCCTGGGTATTTGATAGCGGTTCGGTTGCTCATATTTGTAACTCAAAACAGGGACTATGGATTAAACGAAGATTGGCTAAGGACGAGGTGACGATGCGCGTCGGAAATGGTTCCAAGGTCGATGTGATCGCCGTTGGCACGCTACCTCTACATCTACCTTCGGGATTAGTTTTAGACCTGAATAGTTGTTATTTGGTGCCAGCGTTGAGCATGAACATTATATCTGGATCTTGTTTAATGCGAGACGGTTATTTATTTAAATCAGAGAATAATGGTTGTTCTATTTATATGAGTACTATCTTTTATGGTCATGCACCCTTGAAGAGTGGTCTATTTTTGTTGAATCTCGATCGTGGTGATACACATATTCATAATATTGATGCCAAAAGATGCAAAGTTGATAATGATAGTGCAACATATTTGTGGCACTGCCATTTAGGTCATATTGGTGTAAAGTGCATGAAGAAACTCCATGCGGATGGACTTTTGGAATCACTTGATTATGAATTATTTGATGCTTGCGAACCATGCCTCATGGGCAAGATGACTAAAACTCTGTTCTCCGGAACAATGGAGCAAGCTACTGACTTATTGGAAATAATACATACCGATGTATGTGGTCCAATGAGTGTTGTGGCTCGCGGCGGGTATTGTTATTTTCTGACCTTCACAGATGATTTGAGCAGATATGGGTATATCTACTTAATGAAACACAAGTCTGAAGCATTTGAAAAGTTCAAAGAATTTCATAGTGAAGTGGAGAATCATCGTAACAAGAAAATAAAGTTTCTACGATCTAATCACGGAGGCGAATATTTGAGTTACGAGTTTGGCCTTCATTTAAAACAATGTAGAATAGTTTCACAACTCACGCCGCCTGGAACACCACAGCGTAATGGTGTGTCCCAACGTCGTAATCATACTTTATTAGATATGGTGTGATCTATCAAGTCTCTTACCGGTTTACCAACTATCGTTTTGGGGTTATGCATTAGAGACAATTGCATTCACTTTAAATTGGGCACCATCTAAATCCATTGAGATGACACCGTATGAACTATGGTTTGGCAATAAACCTAAGTTGTCATTTCTTAAAGTTTGGGGTTGCGATGCTTATGTGAAAAAGCTCCAGCCTGATAAGCTCGAACCCAAATTGGAGAAGTGTGTCTTCATAGGATAACCAAAAGAGACTGTTGGGTACTCCTTCTATCACAGATCCGAAGGCAAGATCTTTGTTGCTAAGAATGGATCCTTTCTAGAGAAGGAGTTTCTCTCGAAGGAAGTGAGTGGGAGGAAAGTAGAACTTGATGAGGTAATTGTACCTTCTCTCGAATAGGAAAGTAGCTCATCACAGAAAACTGTTCCCGTGATGCCTACACCAACTAGTGAGGAAGCTAATGATAATGATCATGAAACTTCGGATCAAGTTACTACCGAACCTCGTAGGTCAACCAGAGCATGTTCCGCACCAGAGTGCTACGGTAATCCTGTTCTGGAAGTCATGTTACTAGACCATGACGAACCTACAATCTATGAGGAAGCGATGATGAGCTCAGATTCCGCAAAATGGCTTGAGGCCATGAAATCTGAGATGGGATCCATGTATGAGAACAAAGTATGGACTTTGGTGGACTTGCCCAATGATCGGCAAGCCATGGAGAATAAATGGATCTTCAAGAAGAAGACTGAATCTGATGGTAATGTTACTGTCTACAAAGCTTGACTTGTCGTGAAAGGTTTTTGACAAGTTCAAGGAGTTGACTACGATGAGACCTTCTCACCCGTAGCGATGCTTAAGTCTGTCCGAATCATGTTAGCAATTGCTGAAGGAAATATGCCCGAGACGCAATAATAAATTTATTATTTATTTCCTCGTATCATGATAAATGTTTATTATTCATGCTAGAATTGTATTAACCGGAAACATAATACATGTGTGAATACATAGAAAAACATAATGTCACTAGTATGCCTCTACTTGACTAGCTCGTTGATCAAAGATGGTTGAGTTTCCTAGCCATAGACATGAGTTGTCATTTAATTAACGGGATCACATCATTAGGAGAATGATGTGATTGACTTGACCCATTTCGTTAGCTTAGCACTTGATCGTTTAGTTTACTGTTATTGCTTTCTCCATGACTTATACATGTTCCTATGACTATGAGATTATGCAACTCCCGAATACCGGACGAACACTTTGTGTGCTACCAAACGTCACAACGTAACTGGGTGATTATAAAGGTGCTCTACAGGTGTCTCTGATGGTGTTTGTTGAGTTGGCATAGATCAAGAATAGGATTTGTCACCCCGATTGTCGGAGAGGTATCTCTGGGCCCTCTCGGTAATGCACATCACTAGAAGCCTTGCAAGCAATGTGACTAATGAGTTAGTCACGGGATGATGCACTACGGAACGAGTAAAGAGACTTGCCGGTAACGAGATTGAGATAGGAATTGAGATACCGACGATCGAATCTCGAGCAAGTAACATACTGATGACAAAGGGAACAACGTATGTTGTTATGCGGTTTGACCGATAAAGATCTTCGTAGAATATGTAGGAACCAATATGAGCATCCAGGTTCTGCTATTGGTTATTGACCGAAGACGTGTCTCGGTCATGTCTACATAGTTCTCGAACCCGTAGGGTCCGCACGCTTAAAGTTTGGTGACCATCGGTATTATGAGTTTATGTGTTTTGATGTACCGAAGGTAGTTCGGAGTCCCAGATATGATCACGGACATGACAAGGAGTCTCGAAATGGTCGAGACATAAAGATCGATATATTGGATGACTATATTTGGACATCGAAATGGTTCCGGGTGAAATCAGGATTTTACTGGAGTACCGGGAGGTTACCGGAACCCCCCGGTAAGTGTATGGGCCTTATTAGGCCTTAGTGGAATAGAGGAGGAAGCCTAGGAGGGGCCACCCCCCTCCAAGCCCAATCCGAATTGGGTGAGGGGGTCGGGCTCCCTTTCCTTCCTCTCTCCCTCCTCTTTCCTACCTCTCCTACTCCAACTTGGAAGGGGGGAATCCTACTCTCGGTGGGAGTAGGACTCCCCTATGGCGCGCCCTAGAGAGGGCCGGCCCTCCCCCTCCTCTACTCCTTTATTTACGGGGGAGAGGGGCACCCCATAGACACACAAGTTGATCATTGATCTCTCTTAGTCGTGTGCGGTGCCCCCCTCCACCATAATCCACCTCGGTCATATCGTAGCGGTGCTTAGGCGAAGCCCTGCGTCGGTAGCATCATCATCACCGTCATCACACCGTCGTGCTGACGGAACTCTCCCGTGAAGCTCTACTGGATCGTGAGTTCGTGGGATGTCGCCGAGCTGAACGTGTACAGTCCACGGAGGTACCGTAACTTCGGTGCAGGAATCGGTCGATCATGAAGACGTACGACTTCATGAATCGCGTTGTCATAACGCTTCCGCTTACGGTCTACGAGGGTATGTAGACGATACTCTCCCCTCTCGTTGCTATGCATCACCATGATCTTGCGTGTGCGTAGGAATTTTTTTGAAATTACTACGTTCCCCAACAGTGGCATCCGAGCCAGGTTTATGCGTAGATGTTATATGCACGAGTAGAACACAAGTGAGTTGTGGGCGATACAAGTCATACTGCTTACCAGCATGTCATACTTTGGTTCGGCGGTATTGTTGGATGAAGCGGCCCGGACTGACATTACGCATACGCTTACGCGAGACTGGTTCTACCGACATGCTTTGCACACAGGTGGCTGGCGGGTGTCAGTTTCTCCAACTTTAGTTGAACCGAGTGTGACTACCCCCGGTCCTTGTTGAAGGTTAAAACAGCACTAACTTGACGAAATATCGTTGTGGTTTTGATGCGTAGGTAAGAACGGTTCTTGCTCAGCCTGTAGCAGCCACGTAAAACTTGCAACAACAAAGTAGAGGACGTCTTACTTGTTTTTGCAGGGCATGTTGTGATGTGATATGGTCAAGGCATGATGCTATATTTTATTGTATGAGATGATCATGTTTTGTAATGGAGTTATCGGCAACTGGCAGGAGCCATATGGTTGTCGCTTTATTGTATGCAATGCAATCACCCTGTAATTGCTTTACTTTATCACTAAGCGGTAGCGATAGTCGTAGAAGCAATAGTTGGCGAGACGACAATGATGCTACGATGGAGATCAAGGTGTCGCGCCGGTGACGATGGTGATCATGACGGTGCTTTGAAGATGGAGATCAAAGGCACAAGATGATGATGGCCATATCATATCACTTATATTGATTGCATGTGATGTTTATCCTTTATGCATCTTATTCTGCTTTGATTGACGGTAGCATTATAAGATGATCTCTCACTAAATTTCAAGGTACAAGTGTTCTCCCTGAGTATGCATCATTGCCAAAGTTCATCGTGTCGAGACACCACGTGATGATCGGGTGTGATAAGCTCTACGTTCGCATACAACGGGTGCAAGCCAGTTTTGCACACGCAGAAATACTCGGGTTAAACTTGACGAGCCTAGCATATGCAGATATGGCCTCGGAACACTGAGACCGAAAGGTCGAGCGTGAATCATATAGTAGATATGATCAACATAGTGATGTTCACCATTGAAAACTACTCCATTTCACGTGATGATCGGACATGGTTCAGTTGATTTGGATCACGTGATCACTTAGATGATTAGAGGGATGTCTATCTAAGTGGGAGTTCTTAAGTAATATGATTAATTGAACTTTAATTTATCATGAACTTAGTACCTGATAGTATTTTTCTTGTCTATGTTGTTGTAGATAGATGGCCCATGTTGTTGTTCCATTGAATTTTAATGCGTTCCTTGAGAAAGCTAAGTCTAAAGATGATGGTAGCAATTATACGGACTGGGTCCATAACTTGAGGATTATCCTCATTGTTGCACAGAAGAATTACGCAGGCCTGCTGCAGATGCTGCTGATGATGTCAAGAACGTCTGGCAGAGTAAAGCTGATGACTACTCGATAGTTCAGTGTGCCATGCTTTACGGCTTAGAACCGGGACTTCAACGACGTTTTGAACATCATGGAGCATGTGAGATGTTCCAGGAGTTGAAGTTAGTATTTCAAGCAAATGCCCGGATTGAGAGATATGAAGTCTCTAATAAGTTCTACAGCTGTAAGATGGAGGAGAATAGTTCTGTCAGTGAACATATACTCAAAATGTCTGGGTATAATAATCACTTGATTCAACTGGGAGTTAATCTTCCGGATGATAGTGTCATTGACAGAATTTTTCAATCACTGCCACCAAGCTACAAGAGCTTTCTGATGAACTATAATATGCAAGGGATGGATAAGACAATTCATGAGCTCTTCGCGATGCTAAAGGCTGCGGAGGTAGAAATCAAGAAGGAGCATCAAGTGTTGATGGTCAACAAGACCACCAATTTCAAGAAAAAGGGTAAAGGGAAGAAGAAAGGGAACTTCAAGAAGAACGGCAAACAAGTTGCTGCTCAGGAGAAGAAAGCAAAGTCTGGACCTAAGCCTGAGACTGAGTGCTTCTACTTCAAACCGACTAGTCACTGGAAGCGGAACTGCCCTAAGTATTTGGCAGATAAAAAGGATGGCAAGGTGAACAAAGGTATATGTGATATACATGTTATTGATGTGTACCTTACTAAAGCTCGCAATAGCACCTGGGTATTTGATACTGGTTCCGTTGCTAATATTTGCAACTCGAAACAGGGACTACGGATTAAGCGAAGATTGGCTAAGGACGAGGTGACGATGCGCGTGGGAAATGGTTCCAAAGTCGATGTGATCGCCATCGGCACGCTACCTCTACATCTACCTTCGGGATTAGTTTTAGACCTGAATAATTGTTATTTGGTGCCAACGTTGAGCATGAAGAAAAGTCCGTTCTAATGGACTTTTGGAATCACTTGATTATGAATCACTTGGTACTTGCGAACCATGCCTCATGGGCAAGATGACTAAAACGCCGTTCTCCGGAACAATGGAGCAAGCAACAGATTGGTTGGAAATCATACATGCTGATGTATGTGGTCCGATGAATATTAGGCTCGCGGCGGGTATCATTATTTTCTCACCTTCACAGATCATTTGAGCAGATATGGGTATATCTACTTAATGAAACATAAGTCTGAAACATTTGAAAAGTTCAAAGAATTTCAGAGTGAAGTGGAAAATCATCGTAACAAGAAAAGTTTCTATGATCTGATCATGGAGGAGAATATTTGAGTTACGAGTTTGGTCTTCATTTGAAACAATGCGGAATAGTTTCGCAACTCACGCCACCCGGAACACCACAGCGTAATGGTGTGTCCAAACGTCGTAATTGTACTTTACTAGATATGGTGCGATCTATGATGTCTCCTACTGATTTACCGATATCGTTTTGGGGTTATGCTTTAGAGACGGCTGCATTCATGTTAAATAGGGCACCATCGAAATCCGTTGAGACAACGCCTTATGAACTGTGGTTTGGCAAGAAACCAAAGTTGTCGTTTCTTAAAGTTTGGGGCTGCGATGCTTATGTGATAAAGCTTCAACCTGATAAGCTTGAACCCAAATCGGAGAAAGGTGTCTTCACAGGATACCCAAAGGAAACTGTTGGGTACACCTTCTATCATAGATCCGAAGGCAAAACATTTGTTGGTAAGAATGGATCCTTTCTAGAGAAGGAGTTTCTCTCGAAAGAAGTGAGTGGGAGGAAAGTAGAACTTGATGAGGTAACTGCACCTACTCCCTTATTGGAAAGTAGTTCATCACAGAAACCGGTTCCTGTGACACCTACACCAATTAGTGAGGAAGCTAATGATATTGATCATGAAACTTCAGATCAAGTTACTACCGAACCTCGTAGGTCTACCAGAGTAAGATCCGCACCAGAGTGGTAGGGTAATCCTATTCTGGAAGTCATGTTACTTGACCATGGCGAACCTACGAACTATGAAGAAGCGATGGTGAGCCCAGATTCCGCAAAATGGCTTGAGGCCATGAAATCTGAGATGGGATCCATGTATGAGAACAAAGTGTAGACTTTGGTTGACTTGCCCGATGATCGGCAAGCCATAGGGAATAAATGGATTTTCAAGAAGAAGACTGACGCTGACAGTAATGTTACTGTCTACAAAGCTTGACTTGTTGCAAAAGGTTTTCGACAAGTTCAAGGGGTTGCCTACGATGAGACTTTCTCACCCGTAGCGATGCTTAAGTTAGTCCGAATCATGTTAGCAATTGCCGCATTTTACAATTATGAAATTTGGCAAATGGATGTCAAAACTGCATTCCTGAATGGATTTCTGGAAGAAGAGTTGTATATGATGCAACCAGAAGGTTTTGTCGACCCAAAGGGTGCTAACAAAGTGTGCAAGCTCCAGCAATCCATTTATGGACTGGTGCAAGCCTCTCAGAGTTGGAATAAATGTTTTGATAGTGTGATCAAAGCATATGGTTTTATACAGACTTTTGGAGAAGCCTGTATTTACAAGAAAGTGAGTGGGAGCTCTGTAGCATTTCTAATATTATATGTGGATGACATATTGTTGATTGGAAATGATATAGAATTTCTGGATAGCATAAAAGGATACTTGAATAAGAGTTTTTCAATGAAAAACCTCGGTGAAGCTGCTTATATATTGGGCATCAAGATCTATAGAGATAGATCAAGACGCTTAATTGGACTTTCACAAAGCACATACCTTGATAAAGTTTTGAAAAGGTTCAAAATGGATCAAGCAAAGAAAGGGTTCTTGCCTGTGTTACAAGGTGTGAAGTTGAGTCAGACTCAATGCCCGACCACTGCAGAAGATAGAGAGAAAATGAAAAGTGTTCCCTATGCTTCAGCCATAGGCTCTATCATGTATGCAATGCTGTGTACCAGACCTGATGTGAGCCTTGCTATTAGTTTAGCAGGGAGGTACCAAAGTAATCCAGGAGTGGATCACTGGACAGCGGTCAAGAACATCCTGAAATACATGAAAAGGACTAAGGATATGTTTCTCGTTTATGGAGGTGATAAAGAGCTCGTCGTAAATGACTACGTTGATGCAAGCTTTGACACTGATCCAGATGATTCTAAATCACAAACCGGATACGTGTTTTTATTGAACGGTGGAGCTGTCAGTTGGTGCAGTTCTAAACAAAGTGTCGTGGCGGGATCTACGTGTGAAGCGGAGTACATAGCTGCTTCGGAAGGAGCAAATGAAGGAGTCTGGATGAAGGAGTTCATATCCGATCTAGGTGTCATACCTAGTGCATCGGGTCCAATGAAAATCTTTTGTGACAATACTGGTGCAATTGTGTTGGCAAAGTAATCCAGATTTCACAAGAGAACCAAGCACATCAAGAGACGCTTCAATTCCATCCGAGATCAAGTCCAGGTGGGAGAAATAGAGATTTGCAAGATACATACGGATCTGAATGTTGCAGACCCGTTGACTAAGCCTCTTCGACGAGCAAAACATGATCAGCACCAAGACTCCATGGGTGTTAGAATCATTACTGTGTAATCTAGATTATTGACTCTAGTGCAAGTGGGATACTGAAGGAAATATGCCCTAGAGGCAATAATAAAGTTATTATTTATTTCCTCATATCATGATAAATGTTTATTATTCATGCTAGAATTGTATTAACCGGAAACATAATACATGTGTGAATACATAGACAAACATAGTGTCACTAGTATGCCTCTACTTGACTAGCTCGTTGATCAAAGATGGTTGAGTTTCCTAGCCATAGACATGAGTTGTCATTTGATTAACGGGATCACATCATTAGGATAATGATGTGATTGACTTGACCCATTTCGTTAGCTTATCACTTGATCGTTTAGTTTACTGTTATTGCTTTCTCCATGACTTATACATGTTCCTATGACTATGAGATTATGAAACTCCCGAATACCGGAGGAACACTTTGTGTGCTACCAAACGTCACAACATAACTGGGTGATTATAAAGGTGCTCTACAGGTGTCTCCGATGGTGTTTGTTGAGTTGGCATAGATCAAGAATAGGATTTGTCACTCCGATTGTCGGAGAGGTATCTCTAGGCCCTCTCGGTAATGCACATCACTAGAAGCCTTGCAAGCAATGTGACTAATGAGTTAGTCATGGGATGATGCACTATGGAAGGAGTAAAGAGACTTGCCGGTAACGAGATTGAGCTAGGTATTGAGATACCGACGATCGAATCTCGGGCAAGTAACATACTGATGACAAAGGGAACAACATATGTTGTTATGCGGTTTGACCGATAAAGATCTTCGTAGAATATGTAGGAACCAATATGAGCATCCAGGTTCCGCTATTGGTTATTGACCGGAGACATGTCTCGGTCATGTCTACATAGTTCTCGAACCCGTAGGGTCCGCACGCTTAAAGTTCGGTGACGATCGGTATTATGAGTTTATGTGTTTTGATGTACCGAAGGTAGTTCGGAGTCCCGGATATGATCATGGACATGACGAGGAGTCTCGAAATGGTCGAGACATAAAGATCGATATATTGGACGACTATATTTGGACATCGGAATGGTTCCGGGTGAAATCGGGATTTTACCGGAGTACCGGGAGGTTACCGGAACCCCCTGGTAAGTGTATGGGCCTTTGTGGAATAGAGTAGGAGGAAGCCTAGGAGGGGGCGCCCCCCCCCCCCCCCCCAAGCCCAATCCGAATTGGGTGAGCGGGCCGGCCCCCCTTTCCTTCCTCTCTCCCTCCTCTTTCCTACCTCTCATACTCCAACTTGGAAGGGGGGAATCCTACTCCCACCGGTGGGAGTAGGACTCCCCTATGGCGCGCCCTAGAGAGGGCCGGCCCTCCCCCTCCTCTAATCCTTTATATACGGGGGAGGGGGCACCCCATAGACAAACAAGTTGATCATTGATCTCTCTTAGCCATGTGCGGTGCCCCCCTCCACCATAATACACCTCGGTCATATCGTAGCGGTGCTTAGGCGAAGCCCTGCGTCGGTAGCATCATCATCATCGTCATCACGCCGTCGTGCTGACGGAACTCTCCTGCGAAGCTCTACTGGATCATGAGTTCGTGGGACGTCGCCGAGCTGAACGTGTGCAGTCCGCGGAGGTGCCGTAACTTCGGTGCTGGGATCGGTCGATCGTGAAGACGTACGACTACATCAACCGCGTTGTCATAACGCTTCCGCTTACGGTCTACGAGGGTACATAGACGATACTCTCCCCTCTCGTTGCTATGCATCACCATGATCTTGCGTGTGCGTAGGATTTTTTTGAAATTACTTCGTTCCCCAACAATTGCCGCATTTTATGATTATGAAATCTGGCAAATGGATGTCAAAACTGCATTCCTTAATGGATTTCTTGAAGAAGAGTTGTATATGATGCAACCAGAAGGTTTTGTCGATCCTAAAGGTGCTGACAAAGTGTGCAAGCTCCAGCGATCCATTTATGGACTGGTGCAAGCATCTCGGAATTGGAATATACGCTTTGATGAGGTGATCAAAGCATATGGTTTTATACAGACTTTCGGAGAAGCCTGTATTTATAAGAAAGTGAGTGGGAGCTCTGTAGCATTTCTAATATTATATGTGGATGACATATTGTTGATTGGAAATGATATAGAGTTTCTGGATAGCATAAAAGTATACCTGAATCAAAGTTTTTCAATGAAAGACCTCGGTGAAGCTGCTTATATATTGGGCATCAAGACCTATAGAGATAGATCAAGACGCTTAATTGGACTTTCATAAAGCACATACCTTGATAAAGTTTTGAAGAAGTTCAAAATGGACCGGTCAAAGAAAGGATTCTTGCCTGTGTTACAAGGTGTGAAGTTGAGTCAGACTCAATGCCCGACCACTGCAGAAGATAGAGAGAAAATGAAAGTCATTCCCTATGCTTCAGCCATAGGTTGTATCATGTATGCTATGCTGTGTACCAGACCTGATGTGTGCCTTGCTATAAGTCTAGCAGGGAGGTACCAAAGTAATCCAGGAGTGGATCACTGGACAGCGGTCAAGAACATCCTGAAGTACCTGAAAAGGACTAAGGATATGTTTCTCGTTTATGGAGATGACAAAGAGCTCATCGTAAATGGTTACATCGATGCCAGCTTTGACACAGATTCGGATGACTCTAAGTCACAAACCGGATACGTATTTATATTGAATGGTGGAGCTGTCAGTTGGTGCAGTTCCAAGCAAAGCGTCGTGGCGGGATCTACGTGTGAGGCGGAGTACATAGCTGCTTCATAAGCAGCGAATGAAGGAGTCTGGATGAAGGAGTTCATATCCGATCTAGGTGTAATACCTAGTGCATCGGGTCCAATGAAAATCTTTCGTGACAATACTGGAGCAATAGCCTTGGCGAAGGAATTCAGATTTCACAAAAGAACCAAACACATCAAGAGACGCTTTAACTCCATCCGTGATCAAGTCAAGGAGGGAGACATAGAGATTTGCAAAATACATACGGATCTGAATGTGGCAGACCCGTTGACTAAGCCTCTTCCACGAGCAAAACATGATCAACACCAAGACTCCATGGGTGTTAGAATCATTACATTGTAATCTAGATTATTGACTCTAGTGCAAGTGGGAGACTGAAGGAAATATGCCCTAGAGGCAATAATAAAGTTGTTATTTATATTTCCTTATATCCTGATAAATATCTATTATTCATGCTAGAATTGTATTAACCGGAAACTTGATAGATGTGTGGATACATTGTAGCGACCTGACCTCAAACGATCAAGTCTCTGTGCTTCAGTGTCATCCCTGGATCGGTAATGCTGACACACACAGTACTCGAAGGATTTATAACAGAGTAGCAATCACACACTTATTACATCGAATGTCTCAAAAGAGAACTTATTACAATAAATATGGCTTAAGGCCATCTAATACGATAACAACAAAAGGCTTGGAAGATAAAGTGAGTCCATCAACTCCAACAGCATAGCTGAGCTACATGGCAACGACCTAGCGAACCTTACTCCTCGTCTGAAAAGTCTGCAACATGATACGTTGCAGCCCGAGAACGGGTCAGCACATGGAATATGCTGGCAATGTAACACAGTAGATCAATGAACAGAATAATGCTATCACTATATGCATATATGGCTGGTGGAGGCTCTATGGTTATAAGGTTTTTGCGAAAAGCCAATTTTTTCCTACAACAAAGGAATAAGTTTTATTTTAACTATCATGGTAGTTGAAACATCATTGAGAAGGTTCCTCCAACTCAATCCCAATTAAAGTAATTCATTAACCCAACAAATTAAATTAGAGTGATGAGATACAATAGGATAATCCAAGTACTAGATACTCAAGATGTCCATAACCGGGGACACGGCTAACCATGATTAGATTGTACACTCTGCAGAGGTTTGCGCACTTTTCCCCACAAGACTCGATCTCCTCCGTTGGAGTTCTCGCACTACATGGTGTTTGAGAAACGGATGACCGAGACACAGTCTTTCGGAAGCATTAACTCTTTACTCTGGGTGGACAGTTACACCTACTTTCCCTCTACATTTGCTAGCCCACCACTGAAAGAGGTCACACAACTTACTCAAACTATGCCAGAGCCCATAATGGCTTGTGGCTGCACACGGAAGTTTCTAGCATGAATAATCTTAAGATCCCTTTGAGCCTGGGTGGCGGACCGTAGGAAAATCACACGGGTACTTCGGGATATCCTAGGACAACACTGGATTCTCCAGGTACCCAAACAAGCAATCCACCCAGATGTGTATTAAAGTTGCCACCTTAAGTTGAACCATTAATTAACAATCTCACATCTGTCATGGATACACTCGAACCCAATCCACGTCTACGAGCATAGCATAGCAATATATGCATAACGTAGAAGTAACTCCCAAGGTTTGATAACAAAACAAGGCAATAGGTTCTACCTCATCAACTACTTCCCAAACCCACAATTTAATCATATCCTAATCATGCAGTGTTTGAGGATTGGAACTAATGCATAAAAACTGGGTATGAAAAGAGTATGATCAATATGTTACTTGCCTTGCTGACGATCCGAGAAACCTAGGGACTCGTAGTAGCACGCTTTGCACTCCGGGAATTCTATCACAAACAAACAATAGCATACATAAGCTATCAATCACAGATGCACGGGTAAAACTCAAATAAGAAGAACTAACCAGAAAGTTCAACTTAGGAACTCCGGTTTGCAAAAAGAATCAAATCAAACGGAGCAAACGAAACTTAAACTGCGAAAGAAACAAGATACGATTACTAATCTGAACTAAAGTCAAATTTTATAGTACCAAAATCTTGTTCAAGTTGGTTAAACAGAAAGAGGGTTTTGACACGAGGATCTAGGTGCTTGAATCGCCTGATTCCGATAAATGAGCGAAAATATAAACTAAAACGAAAATCGGATCAGAAATCGCGATCGAAAATAATCGCTAAAAAACCTGAGAAAAAGAAAAGCTGACGAACAGGCTAACGAATGAACGTTCGTTGTCTGTGACTAATGGGCGAAAAACGTTCGTTAAAACAAACGTACGGATGAACATCCGCTAAATAAACTAAACCGAGAAAAACCGACGAACCGATCTAAAAAAACATAACTAGGATTTAAAAAAACCGATGGTTTTTACCTAAACCGGAAAAAAATGAACGTTGAGATTTGCGAACTCCGGTGCGGCTCCGGCGGCTTCCGGCGAGCGGGGCGGCGGCGCGGGTGGTGCGGCGGCGAGGCGGGCGGCGC